>NC_056728.1:1225282342-1225352342 GCF_019279795.1 Protopterus annectens | reverse complement strand
ATCCTCTAGATGGAGAGTGCACTATCTGGTCCGGAGTGTTTGTTTTGATAAAGTCCAGGAAACATTCTGCCTGTGAATTAGAGGCAGTGTACATTTTCCAGTCTATAGAGGGTTAGTTATTGTCTCCCATGGAAAGGGTATTTGGTTGGATGATAAACATTTTTAGTAGGTCTAGGTAAGAGTTGTAAGCTTCAAGGGTTATACAGGGTTTCCTGTGGCTGGCAGGTATATGGTAAGGAACTTTGTCTATGGAGATTTGCATGTGGATGAACTCCAGAGCATCATCCTGTTTAACCAAAATATAGTTGTATTTGCTGCTAAAGTAGATTGAGACACCTCCACATTTAGCCTTTGCCTATGCTACTCTTAGTCTAAATCTGTGGAAGGCACTATAGCCCTCCACTGCCTAAATATTTTCTTTGTCTTTAAACCAAGTCTCAGTAACAGCTCAGATGTCTACATTCTCTAGAGTGAGGAAAGATTGTAGGGTATGGAGTTTCTTGTTGAGACTCCTAGCATTGAGCAGTAACTACCTTAAGGTTGCTCTGAGTTTTTTTTTTGTTGCTATGTTGAAAGGTTTGTCATTTTGTCATTGATTGAAAAAGGATCTAAAGGATGGATAAAGTTTAGCCAATATCCAAAAGCCTGGGGGGGGGGGGGCATGAGCAGTTGGTGTAAATGTGTGGGAGGTTCTGTAGCCTTGCACTACTGGAATACTTTCTAAGGCTTTTCATAATGTCTACATTCTCCAGAGTGAGGAGAGCTTGTAGGGTGTGGAGTTTCTTGTTTATGCTCCTAGCATTGAGCAGTAACACTTTAAGGCTGGTTTGAGTTATTTTGCTATGTTGGTAGTTTTGTCATTTTGACATTGCCCAAAAAAAGTCTGTAAGGGGCTGTAAGGAGATGGGTAAGGATTTAGCCAATATCTGAAAGAATGAGGGAAACAGGTGCTGAGCATCTTTAGCAAAGCAAAGTGGTCTATTAACCATGCCCTCCCACGCTGATAGATACTGGATTCTTCAGGATTCTCCTGGAGTGACACCAGAAACTAAGGCAATTATAAAAATCAATAATTTTCTGCTCATGCTGTGGCATCATTCATGGTGAAGGTACAATGCTGCTCAATGCAAGACACATACCTATCTGTGACACATATTCAGAGAGATCCATAATGTCTCTTTTCATATAGTCCAGTGAGGTGTACCTTAGCTCATTTACATCCACATGGACTGTGATAGAATTATATTGGTACCAGTGCTGCAGTGACTTGAGTGCATGAGTGATATTGTGGATCCTAGCTCCAGATAGTCACTGTTAACTTTTCCTTGTCTAGCCTGGTGAGAGGCATATCTGTGTGTCATACAATGGATTCCTCTATGACAAGAGTACTATGTAAAGTGTTTGCTTGCCTTATGGGCTTTGTTCTTGGGGAATCATTGGATATAGGCTTATTGTGTAGTTTTACATGTTGTTTTTAGTGTGTTTTTAGTGATTGCTGAAGGTAGATGCTGCAGTTTGATGGCTTAGGAGGTCTTTGAGTTTTGCAAAGGTTTCTTTTAAATGCCTCAGCATAAGAAGGTTTATGTGTATGGTGAACGTTATGTGTAAAGGATGTAGTGTGTGTGTGGTTTTGACAACCTTGTTAGTAAGCAAGTTTTTTTTGCCTCCAACAAAGTTATGTATGTACATCTGTCACATACTGTGTTAGTTTCTTTAAGGATTAAAATTTTATCTGAGGACATGAGACAATTGCTACATTGTCTCAGGATGCCCATATCTACCAAGCTGGCCACACAGACATTAGGAAATTGCAAATATATGTCAAGACCTGTATTAGGATTAAGCTATAATGGTTTATGGTCCTGATTTTATAGGGGTCACCTGAGTGGTGTCTAGTGTGAAGGATAAATATTAGTGCTATAATCCTGGTGCTGTATGACACTGTCTAGCTGCCCTAAGCTTAGCTCCATGCAAAGCCTTTCTGTGTTATGGGCTAATGCCTTAAGTACTAGCTTTATAGGTTTGACACTATATAGGGTACTGCCAACCACCACTAACAGCTGGACAGCTCGTTGAAAACATACCTAATTTATGGCAGACAGAAATAGCTCAAAAATAACTCCTGTGTCCTCTGGCCAATAAATAACTACATTTTAAGCTCCCTGGTGTGCCTCCAAACTGAGAGAGACCAGGTAAACACCATCGGCCACAAGATGGATGATCCTAGAACTTATTAATTTAAAAGCATGTAGAAAAAGCTCTCAAGTACAAATTAGCACCCAACTAAGCCCCTAAAATGCTCTCTGACTGATGAAACAGCTTAACTTTAAACCTCCCTGTCTGTTTCCCAACTCAGACTAGCCAGGCAACTACTTTACTGCTGCTACTACAATAGCAGTCACAGTTTTCTTAATGTAAACATATACTTTAGCTAGACAAAACTGAAAAGATATCAATTAGCTACTACAAGTAATTGTCATTTTAGGGTGTCTTATGTGATTCCCAACTTGGACAGACCAAGCTACCTTTGTACTCCACTAAAACTGTAGTCCAAGCCTTCTTAATGTAAAAACACACTTTAAGTAGACAAAAGTGAAAAGGTATTGGAAACAAATTAAATAACAAGTTACAACAAGTAATTCTCACTTTAAGCCTCCTTGTGTGTTTCCCAACTTGGACAGACCAAGCTATCCAGTATGGCAAGCTAGCAGAGAGGAGTTTGACAGTACAATAGCATGCTGGGTGACTATTACTATACTCCTCTTTCAGTGCATAGCAGATGTTCTGGACCAGTAGGTCTGCCTGCACATCTTACTCATGTGTGCTAAATGTAAACCAATCTCTAATTCTACACCTGCCCCTAACTCTACACATTACGTTACTAAATAAAGCCCTTTTCCTAACAGTAACACTATACAAGACAAAGGGGCACAGAATACAGACAATGCAAAACATGCACAACACTGACTCTATCCCCTTAGCGAACCCTTTTTCTAACTCTAACCTGTGAACACTTGCATATTGACAACAACTGCTAAAACACAGATTTGCACACCTTCACAACCACCACTTTTTCATGAAAACATTAATTTTCCTGCATACTCCACCTTATCTATGGCATATAAAACTAAATATAGCCATATGTGATTCACTCAAATGACTTTTCTACCAAATGTGATTCTACCTTTTAATTTCACCTTTTTATCTATCTATATCTAATATATATATATATATATATATATGTATATATAAATAATTGGATGTACCCCAAAAATGTGCCCTGACTTACTCCATCTGCATTTTCTGTATGTTTTTACCTCTGCTTGCTAGATCCCATATTTCTAACAGTTCTATATTTCCCGTTCCTCTTATTTCATGAATATTTACATTGTGGTAATTAATTATCAAGTGAAGCTTGCCACTATGAGTCGACCCACCCAGTCTGCTGCTACCTACAGAAATTTTGCACCAACAGCTATGTGGCCACTATATTTACTATACAATACACTTCTTACATTGCTCAGCTGTGGCTGGTGTGCAAGGTTTTAACATTGTACCAAATTTCATATCAGTGTACTGCTAGCCCCACAAATGTGCAGTTAGTCACCAGCTGGATATTCGTACGTGCCATACATGACAGCATATTGCCACAATGTGCCACAAGTCTTTCTCTAGCATGCAGCATATCTCTATTAATTCCATCCTTTATATACTGACAGTCTCATATAATATGTTTTAAACCCTGCAAAGGTATGCTTTAATATATTACTGTTTTATTTTTGTAGTTATAATTCCTGTTTTAAATGTATAGCATTTTGTTACTTTCCCTGCAATTATATTATTGCTAAAGCAATGTGTAGAATAGTGTTGTAGTGCTTTGAACTGCTGCTTGGTAAATGACATTTTCAAGTATAAAGAAGTATATATCACAAAGCTACTTTAGAATCCTTAGGTTTATAGCAGTGAACTCAGCAGACCACACAGCTTAGGAATGTAAATTTTCCATTCATTTCTGGTGACAAGAGAAAGCAATCATTGGTAAGAAAACAATTATAAATAGAATTTGTTTCACAAGATCAATAATATTTTCTGAAATAAAATCAATGTTTGACCTTTAAGTCACAAAGCAACTGTAATCAAATGTACTTAATAAAACTGCAGTATGAATTATTTGGACAGATGCTGCAAGACAATTTTGCTGCTGCAGGTGGCATGTCAAAACAAATTGTAAGACTACATATATTCCTCAACTATGCCTCTAGAAATGTCAAATAACATACATATCTAGCAAAGTAAGCATTTTTCAGCCAGATATCAACAAACAGTATACATAATTTTAATCAAAACTTAAAACTCCAGAAATAGATGTTGCTTCAGACAGGACCATTTAAAAGACATAAAAGAGAATACAATCAAAGCATTACCTCATACAAGACTGCACATTGAAAAAGGCAGGTAAGGTGGCAGGGACATCACTGTGGAGACAAAAGTGCTATATGTAAAGTTAATGAAAGGATAGTTATAACCTTTTCAACTAACTTCTTTCATATAATCAAAAAAAAATCTCATACAAGTGCATTTACTTGGGTGCAGCATACTCTTTCCAATAGTAGCATGACTCCATTATTTAAAACAATGTTTTCATTTAAAGACAGTTCCCCTTTGTGGTTCTATAAGAAAGAAGATAATTATTCCTGCTTATGTCCTATCACCTGCTCTTCCCTCCTCCTCCTGCTTCCCCTACTAACCCTTTTGTGAAGTCGGCCTACTTCCAGTTCAGTTAGCCATTAAAGCATGAAAGGAAGTTGGTTGTTTTTTGATAGGTTTATTTCTGTTACCTTCCAAAGAAATAAACAATTGATCCAAAGATCTGAGAGATATAGTTTTGTCAAGTTAGTACCAGAGTTGCCTGTGGACATCCAAGATATAGCTTATCCTTTCCCCCTCATTTTTAGTTTCAGTAAAAAAAACAGGGAGATGGATAGCTTGCCAAGTAAACTTGGATACCACGTTAGGCATAAAAAAAGGATTAGTTCTCAAAGAAAAACTGTCCATATGGAAGATGAGGTAGGGTTGATCCAACTTAAGAGCTTGCAGCTCAGATGCCCTTCTTGCAGGGGTCAAGGCTATCAGTAAAATTGTTTTCCATATTAAGAACTTCAGGTCAGCCAGATTAGTTGGTTCAAATGGAGAAAGTGTTAGCTTCTCTATCACAAAATTAAGATCCCAAGGAGATGACACCAGTTTTCTTTGAGATCTCTTATGCAAAATATAAGATTGCATTCAAAGAGGAAGATCCATAGGCATACACTGAAATGACCAATAAATGAACCCCAATAAAGGAATAAGAAAGGCCATGGGATAATAAGTCACACAAATATTGTAAAACCAGAAAACTAGCCCTGAATGGGTGCTGGTTATACTGCTGACACCAACTAAAAAAATCTTTCCTGTTTGATAATATATGATTTTCTAGCAGCAGGCTTTCTTGCCTCAATTATCACCTGCTGTACATCCTCAGTAAACAGGTGCCTAAAAGAAATTAAAACTCTATCATCCAAGCAGTCAGCTGAAGATAATGGATGTTTGGGTGTATCAAACACCCCTATTCTTATGTGAGTAGATCTAGTCTGTGAGAAAACTTGTGGTAATTATCCCTTGACATTTCCAAAAGAAGGGAGAACCATGGTTGCCTAGGACAGAAGGGGGTTACCACAATGATCTTGGAGGATTCCTTCTGAATCTTCAGAAGTGCCCTGGATATTAGTGGAAAGGGTGGAAAAATATACAGGAACATTCCTGTCCAAAGAAAAGAAAATAAATTTGTCTTCCAGGCCTTCTTGCATTGAATCCTGGAACAGAATCTTGTCAGTTTATTGTTATAGAGTAGGCAAAGAGGTCTACTTGAGGAACTCCCCATAAACGGATTTAATCATGTTTTGCTGTGGTCCTCCTCAGCTTTGTCTGCCACACAATTTTGTTCTGACAGAATGAATAATGACTGCATAGCAAGAATATGCTGTGACGCTATATCCCAAGTTAACATGGCTAGTCTGCAAAGGGGGGAGCAACCTGGTTCCCCCTTGCTTGTTGATGTACCACTTCACAGTGGTATTATCTGTAACCACATGAAGAGGTCCTGGGGACCAAAGATGGTTCAGAGAGTTGACTGCCTTGACATATAGCAAGCATATTTTTGATATTTATGTGATTGCATCTATCTTTGTTGTCCCACACCCCATGCACTTTTATCCCTCCTGAAACTGCTCACCAGCCCTGTTTTTCTTCCAGAAATTTTGAATCTCAGTTTTTCTCTTTAACAACAGATTGTTTCAGACAAATGAGTTCTGAAAAGCATTCATCAGGGTTACAGATGGCAGTGGTAGGAAATTCCTTCTTTCTGTAGGGGGGGGGGGTCATTCCTCATCCTGCAGGTCAGACTCTTTTGTTTTGACCTGTTCTTCAGACTGACTGCTTTGAATCAAAGAGGGATTGAGGAAGACCTGGATATAAGGATTTCTGTTACTGCTAAAAGCTTTCTCTTCTGACAATCCTCAGCACTGAAATTTGAAAAGATAAAGAGTATTGATGCTGGGATCAAAGAGATTTCAGATACTTTTATATCTTTCTCATATCTGCAAGACTGCAATCCAAATTGTAGCTTGCTACAGATCCCCCACTATGCCCCAAGATTCCCACTCCACTTTTCTTAACATACTGGAAAATATTAAGGTACAACCAAATACCCTAATACTGGGTGACTTCAACTACCCCACCATTAAGTGGGAAAACTACTCATGTACCAACACATTTGCTCAACGTTTTTTGGAATTCGCAAATTCCAGTGCCTTGGATCAACTTATCCATACCCCCACCAGGGGCAGCAATATCATAGACCTGGTTATTACCAACATGGGTGACTGATGTTCCACACCAGAGGTCAGCTCCTCATTCGTCAGATCTGACCATAAGCTAATCACCATAGTCATCCACATCCTGCCCCTACCCACACCCGATTAAGGTAACCACAGTAAAAAACTTCTCCAGAGCCAACTTCATGCTTCTTGAGACAGAAGTGGAAAATTTCACGACACCCATGCAGACGGAAAGTAGAAGTACGACTGCTGAATCTTACACTGATGCACGGTATGAGCACATACATGTCTGCATGGACTGTGCCATCCTAAATAGAACCAAGATGCTCTCCTCTAAAAAAGGAAGCCAATCTGGTGGTTCCCTGCTATAAACAAACTCTACAACAGAAGGAAGAAACTGTTGCAAAAATGAGTAAAATCCCATGATTGGAAAAACTCCGTTGTCAGCTTCAGTAAGAAGCTGAGATCCCTCATAAAATCCTCAAAAACTAGTTACGAAAACAAAATCGCCACAAATTCTAAAGACAACCACAAGGCATTCTATAGTTATGTCAAGAATCTCAATGGCAACACTCAGATCTGGTCTGAGTTACAGCACAGTGGCACTAGATATACAGAACCAAGTAATATTGCCAACATCCTGGCAGATAGACTCAATGCTAATTTCACCCCCACTCACCTCTTAAAGGGCCCATTTCAATACTGGAAGAATGCCAAGTCCCAGTAATCATGGCCACACAAGTAAAAAATACACTCTCCAAAGCCAAGAATACAGCATCCATGGGACCAGACAACACCCGGGCTGTGTTCTACATGAACTAAGAAATGAACTGGCACCCCCCCACCTAAGTACCATGTTCAGTCATAGCCTCACTTCAAGCTTTGTGCCTACTGAATGGTGCACAGTTACGGTTATCCCATTCCACAAGGGGGGGATCCACCATCGAGCCTGGGAACTACCGCCCTATTACCCTGACGAGCCTGTTATGCAAGGCCATGGAACGTATCATAATGGAACTTATAAACAAAGACATAGGTAATCTTCAAACTCTGGACCCCACCCAGTTTGGGTTCATGAAAGGTAGAGCATGTCTCCTACACCTGATTGACTTCTTTGAAGCAGTCACCAGAGCCGTGAATGAGGGTAAGGTGGTTCACACAACGTATTTAGACCTTGCCTAGGCCTTCAACACCATCCCCCACTCTGGAATCATAGACAAACTCACTAAACTGGGCATAAATCCCTATGTCACGTGATGGGTTGCCAGTTGGCTCACTGACGGAACCCACACCATGAAAGTAGCCGACTCCAAATCCGACTCCAGACCAGTAACAAGTGGAGTACCACAGGGTTCAGTCCTGGGTCCCCTCTTGGTTGGCGACCACTTTTCTGAAGTTCAGGCCCACACTGAGGGTCTATGGCTGACAAAGTTCACAAATAACTGCAAACTGGGAGACATTATTGAATCCCCAAATTATATGGACATTCTACAAAAGGGCCTCACCGAGACAGATGCCTGGTGTCAAAGCCATGGCCTCAAACTCAACACCAAAAAATGCATAGTCATCCCCTTTGGGAAAAACCCTCTGCCCACGAACGACCACATAGGTGGTAGCCCACTTAACACTGAAAGCGTGATAAGAGACCTAGGGACACAGGTGGATAGTAATCTCTCCTTTGATAACAACATTGCCATAGTAGTCAGAAAATCCTTCTACATGGCACACCTCATCACAAAAGGTTTCTCATCCAGAAAAAAAGGAGGTCATTATTCCTCTCTACTCATCCCTCATTAGACCTATTAAAGAGTACAACGCCCCATTTGGTATGTACCTCACAAGACATTTACAACAACTGGAAAGGCCACAAAAATACCTCACAAAGAGGATCACCAGCCTCAAACAGTTGCCCTATGCAAACTATCTCAAAAAAACTCCAGCTGTACTCTGTCACATATCACCTACTCAGAGGCAATCTCTGCCTAACATACAAGGCCATGTCAAACCCAGAGCTGCTGGACATGCTACACTTAAAGAAATTCCAATCCCTCCGAGCCACACACTCCAGGGACCTAAAGCTTGTCACCACAATACACAAAATATGCTGGAGGGATAGGTTCCTGTCCCAGAGACGTCCCATACTCTGGAACAGACTGCCCATTCATGTCAAGCAGAGCACTTCATTAGCCCTCTTTAAGAGAAATCTTGACAATTGAATGGGAAATAGGAAATTCACCCCGGGATCACTTCTGTGGCTCTGCTCGACAGGAGCACAGGAAAATAATATTTGTGGGTGGCAAAAGCCAGGGAATCTTTATGGCTAGGCTTGTATAGGCCCTAGGGCCAGTAGCCTAGTACCTACCTATGAACTTATGAACATATGTGGAGTCTTGCCAGGGCTATTATGAGAATCATAAATACACTGAGACCCAAAATCTTGAGGTATTTCCCCTCAGTGACTGAAGTCTGAGTGGAAAACCTTAGAAATAGATTTAAATAAAGATCTAGTTTTTCCTGTGAAAGAAAAGCACTTTGAACTGACATGTTTAGTTGACATCCCTCAAACACAATCCTGTGTGAAGGAGTCAAGCAAAACTTTTGAATTGTCTTTTTAAATCCCACCGAAGACAGACATTCCTGCCATTTTGAAAAAGACTCTCCTAAATAAGCAAGTCATCTAAATATAGAAAAATATGGATACCCTGTAGACTGCAATGAGCTATAACTGGAGCTAGACACTTTGTGAACACTTTTGGTGCAGTGGATAGTCCAAAGGATAAGTCAGAGCACTGATAACATGATCCACACACACACAAAACCTTAATTCATGTCTGAAGAATGAATGAATAGGAATGTAATGATAAGCATCATTTAAATCTAGTGTTTCCAGGAAATTTGAAAGATAAAGAAGAGGTATCAGGTTGTGAAGTGACAACATTTTGAATTTGGGCACTATCTCAAACAGGTTTAGGAAAGAAAGATCTAGAATTCTTCTCCAAGCATTTTCTATTTTTTTTTTTGACACTAGGAACATCCTTTTATTAAAATCCCTTCCCCAACCGGGAAGGAGGAACTGGTTCTATCACTTCTTGGGGCAGCATGTGATGACGAACAGGTCAAAACAATAGAGTCTGATCTGCAGAATGAGGAATGACCCCCCCCCCCAGAAAGGAGGACTTTCCTACCACTGTCATGTGTAACCCTGATGAATGATTTTCAGAACCAATTTGTCTGAAACAATCTGTTGCTTAAAAGAAAAACTGAGATTCAGAATTTCTGGAAGAAAAAAGAGGCTAGAGTGGGAAGGGGTCACAACGTCTCTTGAATAGTCATTCAGACTTGCTGGACTGTCCTTGGTTTTGGGAGGTTCAAGACTTCTTTTTGGAACTCCCTTGCCATTTCTTCTTAAACATCTGTTTACCTGAATTTTGTTGAGGCTGTTTATTCTGTCTTTGCCAAAATTGGATGAAGAGATAGAAAATCCCTTGGACAATCTGGAAAAAAAAAAAAGGCTACAAATCCCAAAGATTTCCTGAATCAGCTTGTCCCTTTCATCATACATTTTGATCACTTCTGCAGCAGATGGGCCAAACACTAAATTTCTATCCAAGGGATAATTTAAAATCTCATTTTTAACATCATCTTGGAGGTTCTGAAAATGTAGCCATGCAAACCTCGTCAAAACAGTACTAATGTCCATATCACACTGCTGGTAATGAGTAATGCCCTGTGCAAAAGAAGAAACTGTTATTTGAATCAGATTTTCTTTACAAGAAGAAACTGTCGGTAAACTATTCCTCATACTATCACAATTTGTCAGAATAAACTTTAATAGATGAGCCTGAAAATTCACAATTCTGAAAATCAGAGCCACATAAGTATACACTCTTTTCCATACCTATCAATAATTTTCCCATCCTTATCAGAAAGAGAGGTTTGGAATTAACTAACTGCTTAACAGTGGTGTGGTCACCTAAATAGCTGCTGGGTTAGGACTGGAAATACTGCATAAAAATTTAAAAGACTGAAAGAACTTTATGCATCCTACCTGCTTTTTAGGGGAAGCTGGCAGAGTATCAGGAAAAATGCAGGCAGTAATATACACATTCTATAAAGCAGACAGAACAGGAGGAATGGGCGCAGGTTCTGGAAAATCTTTCTGTAACAACTCATAGTATTTTCAGAGGGACTTATAAAGCTGAGAGTTCTCCCACTGAAAACAATGGCACATTCTAACAATAGTCTCAGAGAAAGAAAAACTCCCACAGGGAGAATCAGAAACTGAACTCAGAGACTGAATCAGAAATCTGGGGAAAAAAAACCTGTATCCATCCCTGCATCTTCCTCTTCAATTTCAGAATCTTGAATCTCTTTAGAAAAAAAGGAATCCCTCTTTCTTTCTGGTACAACAGGGAAACATTCAATGTTCCTTCTCTCAGGAACAACAAGAATGGCTCTCCCTTCCCCACTCTGGGGACCCCAACAGATGAAGAGGACGTGGCCAGTCATTTGTGTATCTGAGGTACAACAAATGGCCACAGCAGAGTTACACACCTGCATCTGAGGAAAATTGCTAGCCTGCTGTGGTGGCAAAGGCTGTTTGCTTAACTTTTTCTTTTTGTGGCTTTAAGAAGGACCGACCATAGGACGACATGTCTGTTCCATGGTCAAGCCAAAAAGGGTGCCTCTTTCCCAGGGAATACAAGCAGCAATTGCCGGTATACACTACCAATCCACAAATTTCTCTTTTTCGATGGAAAAAAAAAAAACACATTAAAAAGCATTTTAGAACACTATGCCAGCCCCACAAAAGAAAAAGAAATACCAATTCTACAGAGGTAAAATGTTTTCAGTTTCTTTACTCTACTTTTAAATTGACAGAGAGAATGAGTGCAGAGAGAATAAGTGCTCACTTTAAAAGTACTTTACACTCTTGATACAGCCCATTAAAACACAACACTCCAAGCTTTAAAATAACTCTCCTGAAGATGTAATTGGTAAAATGTCAACAACATTAAGAAAATGGAACTTTTTTCCCCAAAGGGAATGTATCTGTCCAGTAAATGGAAGCGCAAGCCAACCATCAATCTGTGAAAGCCTCAGAGGAGCATACTCGGTAGCAGTAAAGCTCTGAAGGGCTTTTTGGCCAAACTTGTCTTTTGTCAGCTCAGCTCAAGCTGCCTGACAGTTTGGGCATGTGTGGAAGGTGCCCTGAAGCTTTGGAAGCTGACTAGCTGTTATATACTTGGCAGGATATAACCTGTATAGCTAAGACTACTGCAGCAGTGATCAAATGATGAACATAGTATATTACAGCACACTTTTTTCTTTTATTTCATGTACATTCATTTTTTTTTTGTTTATTTTTTCATTGTTCGCAGGGGTATTATTTTTCCTCACCTGTAGATGTGTAAAACCATAATGCCGAGATTCATTTTGTAAACACCTCTACTATGCTTATGTTGCATCTTTATGAGTTCGTCTTTAATTGCTTCATCATAGTTACGTTAGTATGGACACATGCTATAGCTATGAATATAGAGTCAGTAAATTTGTTGTAAATTATCTGCCGTCCATATGCCTTGAGTTGTTTCTACTCATGACAGAATGTGCAGTGGAGGCAAAAGAATGAGCTAAGTTATCAGGATAAAGATTAACATGATGTAGGTATAAATATTTGCTATAAAGAGTACAGAGCAAGCAATGAAAACTGAAAAGTAGTTCCCTTGAGGCATAAATGACTAGATTCGGCATTACATCATGAAACATTCTGTAGTAAAATTTTTACCTAGTAACTTTAGCAGGAAATGTATATTTTGTATTTTGCAGATGAAGTGTTCATATAGCAGCTCTGTAACATATGTAAAGGTGTAACAGTGAACACCATTTAAACACTTTTGTCGATAACACTGTACTAATAAAAATGTTTCACTGAAAACATTGCTACCTCACAGTGCCTTCTTTCTGTTCATTTCCCAGATGGATTGCCTTCATTGTAGAGCCTACAAGATACCCCCCGTGTTTTGTGGGTGCATGTCAAGGTATCCATTCTTTTGCCACATACTTAAAACTGTTGATAAGCAATTTACAGATATGGCAACCCTGTACATTGCCCAAAGATGTGTGCTTGTGTGTGTGATCATATCATATCATCTGTACAGATTTTCAGAGTGCCCAGATTTTTGTCTGATATTTTTGCTCTGTTTCTCATAAAATGTATGATTTTCTGGACATTTTTACAGGGTTGAAGTAACTAAATAATGACACTTATTTGAATTTCAGCCTTTATATCATTCAGAAAGTACATGCTAATGCAATACCTGTCATTCTAGCAACTTTCTAGGTTTTTAATTGCAATATTTAAAATGTGTCCCTGTTTTTAGGTCTTTGTCCATCCTTTATTTTATGCTTTGTCTAGATTTGTACGCTAACAGATTGAGATGTATGGTGTGTGTGTGTGTGTGTGTGTGTGTGTGTTTGTGTGTGTGTGTGTGAGTGTGTGTGTGTGTGTGTGTGTGTGTGTGTGTGTGTGTGTGTGTGTGTGTGTGTGTGATGTAAAGGATTGGTATTCTTTCCAGCAAGGGTTCTCTGCCTTGTGTTGATTGCTTAACAGCATGCACTCCAGCTCTTCTGCAGACCTGGGTAGAATAAAGCAAGTAAGAGAAACATGAATATGTAAAGGAAAATCAGTGGTTTTATTAGTGTGACCTGATATTACATTTCAGATGTGCAAATCAGCTGCCATTTAATAAAAATATGGTCACACTTTACATTCGTAATCTGTGGGTTTTTTTAGTACTGACAGACTTCATATCCATCCATCCACAATCCTTTTTTCCCATTTTTTTACACACGGTTGGGGTGTCACTTCAGCAATGACAATCACCTAGAGCCAAGGTTTATACTGGTGGATGGCTAGCCGTGTTGTGGTAAGTAACAGATGACTGCAGAAAATTAAACATTTTCACAGACCTCTGGAATGACCTAAGGATTATTGATGAATCCCTGCCTAATTAATTGTGTATCCCCTTATTTTCTCTTAGATATAAATGATTGCTGTTGGTTATTATTATTATTATTATTATTAATTTTCCAGTTGGTTGGAATAATGCTGCTTTTGGAATGTCTCTCATAGATGAGTTTCAAATTTCATCTGAATTCTGTTGGATCAAATGACAATTTAACCATGTTTTTTTATATTAAGAACAACAAAGCCCTTTTCTGAAAGGCCAAGTCTTAGTTGTAAATGGCATGGGAGGCAGGCATTTTTCCACAAGCACCCAAATCTATGTGCATGCTTTCCTACAGAAAACAAACTGGGGTACTGATAAAATGTGTACCCAGTTGCATATAAACATTATGGTTGCTGTGGTTTGTACATGGTATAGACATTACAATGATTTATGTGACTGAATCTCAATAATGTGTGGCCAAGCAATGGTATCCCACTGCTATCGTGAATGGTGACCATGCATCACAGTGGTCAGTGGCAGCCACCAACATCAGTTCTTATATGTAGAAGAATAACTGAGAAGATGGCAAGCACACCAACATACTGATAATGTTTGCACTACACACATTTTTAGCGTACATGTTGCTCATTTAAAAGGTTCCACGTGGTTTCCCATTAAGGTTGCACCACTGACAACATATTTTACACCTGCTAATGTGCAGTAGTATACATAGCTCACTCCTGACAGCATCTCACTTTTGTCGCTTCCCACTTTCCCTCCATTTGCTTGTGCACATGCAGATTGCTTTTGTGTGTGTCTCCTCAGTCCATAAATGCTTTTTATCTGTCAGCTGTTTCTATGCATCCCCTTGGTGTCCTGCATTCTGCTGTAGTAAGATTTCCACTAAATATGTACCCTGTCACCTCAACATTTTTCAGGTAAATTTATACTCGCAATGAGTTAGGATAGAATCCAGTATGGCAACATTTGGAATATTTAGAAAACATGCCTAAACAGAGTGACTGTCTGAAATATACTGAGATAAACAGACTAAATGCTAATATTCTGCTTCTGACACATATGTTTAGAAATGTTGCTTTTGGTGGGATGGGTACAGCAATGGGCCTGAGCTACTCCATTCCATACCTCTCTCTCCTCTAATCTACTTATACTCTTTTCAAGCCTTCCTTCTACGTTTCCTACAAAGGCTCTATAAAAGCTTCAAGTTACATAATAAATCCAGCTATATCTAAAGTCTCTTTCGTTACTCTTGAGTATTCCCCATTATCCTATCTAGCTCTTCTGTTTGTGGGGGGCTGGCGCGATGGTTAAGGTGTATATCTTACAGACACAAGGTTAAAGGTTTGATTCTCATATGGGATAATTGTCTAGGCTTAAAATAGCCCACAAGGGTGGTTAGCCTAGTACTAATCTATGAACCTGTTCTCTAGTTATTCTTTGAAGATCTGGTTGTGCAGAGGATTAAGGCTCTAAAATCTTAGGGAACAGATTCCTATAGTCAGTAGTACAGGGTTTTGACATGAGAGGTTGGCGTAATGGTTAAGGTGTTTACCTTACAAACACAAGATGCAGAGTTGATGGGATAATTGGCTAGGCTTAAAGTAACCAATAAGAGTAGTTAACCTAGTGCTAATCCATGAACTTATTAGCAAACTGTCATCTACCTACTTTTCTTTACCTGACTTCATCCATCTTACTTGTATGGACTGCTCAATAGGTTCCTGGGTTTGGTTGCCCTCCCCTTTCAACAGTGCCAAAATGCTTACTTTCACAATTATTTTAGTATGAAATGCCTCCATTATACCTCCACTGAAAATATCCCTCATAGCCTTTAAGACCTCATGCCGTATAGTTTTATAAAATGCATTCAAGAAACCAGCAATGCCCCTACTACTGGTGGAGATAGAATCCACACATTTGACAGTATGGGTTCTGTCAGTGAACCAGTTGACTACGCATACAGTGACATATGAGTTAATCCCCACCTGAGAGAGCTGAGTGGGGGATTGTGTCAAAAGCCTTGGCTAAGCTAAGATAGCTGGTACTGCTTTGCCTTCAGCCAGGGATTTGGTGACATTCTCAAAGAAGTCCACCAGGTTTAGAAAGCATGATCTACCATTAACAAAGCCAAACTGGGTCAAGTCGAGAGTTTGAAGTTTTCCTATGTCCTTGTTGATAAGGTCCATGATGATTCTTTCCATGACCTTGCAGATAAGACTGGTTAGGCTTATGGGTCTATAGTTCTCAGGGTTGGTTGATGGACCCCGTTTGTGCAAGGGAATTACAATTGCTGTTCTCCATTCTGCTGAAACAAAGCCAGTGCTCAGGTTATGGCCAAAGACAGTGCCAAGTGGATCCACCAGGTCATGTTTTAGGTTGTTTAGTAAGCAGCCTGGAATGTTATCTGGTCACATAGAGGCTCTGTTTTTGGCCTTGGAGAGCACAGATATGACCTGTTCATTGGCGATACTGGGGAGAGGACACATGCCAGGTATGCTTTGGGGTATGGCTGGTGGAGACAGGGTGGTGAAGCTTGCACAAAATCTGTCAGTTAACAGGTTGACAATTTCCTCAGGGTGAGTGTGAATGGTATGAGCCACAATCCATTTGGCACACAGCTGGGTATTCCTCTTTAGATTTTGGACGTAGCTAAAGAATGTCTTATGATTGTCTTTAGCTAGGGAAGCCAATATAGCCTCGTAACTAGCTTCAGAGGACTTCACCAAATATCTGATTTGCTTGTTCAACCTGTGAGGGTATTCTTTCTCTACTGATTAAGTTCCATCTTGTTCTTAGATATCATTTTTTTCCTTTTGTTGTATAACCTGTTTACACTTGAGGTCCATCAGGGTGGCTTGTTTTAATGAGAGGATTTGGTTTTGAGCCTGTCAGGTACAACAGAGTCAATACAGTTGTTTAAGTGGTTATACAGGGCATTTGTGTACTCCTTTGCATAGGAGTCACTATTGGCTGTGTTGCAGGGTGTTTGAAACTTTTCAAATCATTGCTTAGGAGGCTATGGTTTGTTTTGGATATGTTTCTCATTTTTATTGCTCCTGTGAAGGTGTCTCATCTGATTGTTACTCTGAATGAGACAGATTATGGTCAGTGCCCCCCCCCCCATATTAGTAAGTACTAATTTCAGAACATTTGAGCCCCTTGTCAGGATGCAGACTAACTGTTCCAGAGCATTTGTATTAACAAAGTCAAGGAACCTCAGGGTGATTGAGCTTGTGCTCATGTATGTCACCCACTTGATAGAGGGATAGTGGAAATCTCCCATGACCAAGGTGTTTGGCTGTATAGTAAGTGACTCAAGCAAGTCCAGGTAGGTAGTGTGATTCTCATGGTTCATGGTGGGGGGCCTGTAGCAATGATGTGGTAGGGTGTTTTACCTATAGTTATTTGGATGTGGAGTAGCTCAAGAGAGTCGTACTGTTTAACTAGTCTTGAGGTGTATTTGGATTTAATAAAGATGGATACACCTCCACCTTTGGTTACTTTATGCTTGTTTTGAGGTCTGAATGTGTGGAAGATATTGTAGCCTTGTATGGCCAGGATGCTCTCTGTGGCCTTTAACCAAGTATCGGTGACTGCACAGACATCTGCATCTTCCAAGATGAGGAGAGCATCCAGGGAGTGCAGCTTCCTCTTTAGACTCCTAGGACTAAGCAGCATAACTTTCAGTTTGTCTGTAGTGGATTTTTTTACATCAGAAGTTTTGCTGTTTTAGTATTGCCTAAATAAGGCTCTATGGGGGAGGGAAGCATCTCTGCCAATATTCAAAAGCCTATAGTAGAGAGGTGCAGACCATCTCTGGCAAAGCAGCATGGTCTGTCGACCATGTCTTCCCAGGCTGACAGATACTCGATCCCCCTGGACTGCCACCAGAAGCTCAGTCAATCACTTTTTGTTAATATTGTGGCATCATCCTGGGTGAAAGTGGAATGCTTAGGGCTAGGGACATACCTGCCTGAGGCACATAATCTGAGAGGTCAGTCATGTCTCTTTTTATATAGTCCAGGGAGGTATGTCTCAAGTCATTCAGCCCAACATGTACTATGACAGAGTCATAATGGTAATTGTTGTTGAGTGACTTGAGTACGTGCATGATTTGATGGATCCTGGCACCTGAAAGGCACTTTACCATGACCTTCCCCTTGTCAATCCCGGTGAGGAGGACATCTGTGTACCTCACTATGGAAACTCCGGGTCTATATCAGATTCGCGAACGTTCACAATGTCGAATCTGACATTGTCGACATATAAACAGCGAAACTGCAGAACATCGAAGAGGTAAATGGAAATCGCCGTAAAGGGAGATTTCCATTTACTTCGATGTAGTGCGATCTCGGAGTTGGAATATTTAAGTAGCGGGGGTGTGGGGGATGCAGGGGGGCTTGCCCCCCTGCTTAAAGCAAGTAGGTCTATTTTTTGACTTTTTGTGATGTTTTTATTAGGTGTTCGATGTTACTGGACTTCGACGATATGGTGTCGATCATATCGTATTCGAAGTTCAGTAACTTTGAGCATCTAATATAAACCCGAAACTCCTATGACCAGGACATTTGATTTTGATGTGTTCTGCCTTAGCGGCTTATTCACTGTGACACTAGTATGTGTGCTGTTATGTGTAGTAGATTTTGGTTGTGCTCTGGTATGTGTGAGTTGTTTGCGTTTGTGAGATCTCTGGTCTTTTGGTAGTCTCTTAGTGAGTACCTCCATGCATGCGGATTTATATGTCATGACTTTATCTTGTGTGAGAGGAAAGGTATGTGTGCTGACAACCTGTTTGATGTCTTGTTTATTGTTAAGTCAGAAGATTGATTCCTGTTTCACAGTGTAGCTACATCCTCACATACTGTATTTGTTTGCTTTAGGAGTATGTGGTTGTCAGTATACATAAGGCAATTACTACATTGCCTCTGGTTGCCCATGTCAATCAGGTTGGTTGGAAAAATGTTGGGAAACTGATAGTCCATTCTAGTAGGTTAAACTGTAAGTAGTGTTATGGGGTGGGCAAGTTAGATCAGCTTTTGCGCTAGGATTAGCAAGGGAACTTATTCTATTGAGGATTAGGGATTAAAAAGTGTGATAATGTTGCTCAGTTCTCAGCTGAGTTGCTCACAGTACATCAGGGAAGCCTAGGAGGGATCCACTGACTGTTCTATAGGTAAAAAGTTGTATCTAGGCATTTGTGTCTATACAGGGCACTGCTAACCCTGTTGCATGTGCACAGCTACATGCAAACATAAGGCTTAAATACAAACAAATTTAAACAGTTTTAATACAAACTACCAATAGGAAAGCCTCATAAAGAGCCTTAATCCAGCAGTCCCAAATTCAGATAGATCCTGAGCTACACATGTTTGCCACAAGGGTGCAGGGAGGCCCTCTTAATGTAAGATGACTGGTTTTAGTGCTCAAGTGATGCCAAACAGTCTAGATTCAGCAAGTCTGAATCTAGCCTATGCTATTTAAAGGTGAAGTAGCAATGACAGAAGGTGTGGAATGAAACAGTCACAGAAGGAAAAAAACAGTAAAAATGAAGCAGCAGTTCAATAAAATACATTCACAAAGTGCAATACAAGCTTAAATTATACTTATTTTTAGAAGATTTACGTGGATGCCTTGGATTTTTGTTCAGATGCACTCCGGATCTCTGGCTAAGAATGACAAATTCTGAGCAGCTCCAGTAAACTGAGTCCAAACCCATGCAAACACACAGTTTAAATGAAAAACTTCAATTCAAAATCAAATGCAGACAGAGATCAGCAATAGTCAGGCAGAGAACAGCAAGCAAACCAAACTAGCATTCTGGCTGTCTATCCAGATCACTTGTCTATCAAGTCAATATCATCCCTCCCATCCTTCCAAACCATTCTGAAAGATTTCCTAGCCAAAAGCTGGCTCTGTTCTTGCTTAACATTAGGATAAACTATATCCCTAAATGTGGACAAATACCTATTCATAACATATTTTTTACATGTCTATATCACAAGATTGAATGTGAAATAGCGAACACTCTTTTATCAAAATTAAAAATTTGAAACCTTAAAATGTTGAAGGAACAGATCAGCAAATTTTTTCCCAGGGAAAAAATTTGCTGATCCAAAAAAAAAAAAAAAATGTAGTGGGGGGCTTCGCCCCCCACTCCCCCCAACTTAAATATATCAATTTTGAGATTGCACCACAGTGGAGAAAACAGCAAAGTCTGGAGCATGGCCCATCAATTTTTTTCTCTGGGAAAAAAATTGATGTTCCATGCCTTTGACATTTTCAGGTTTTGCGTTTTAAAGTTCGATATAACAGCATTTGTTAATTTAAGCATTCGGTCTTCTGATAGGAAACCTTTCTTTACTCTCCCTTCTTCACTCATTTCCTTACTTATATCAATTTCTCTCCCTTGGCTTTCTCTCTAAGTATACCATAAGCCTGTTTTTTTCTCACTTCGTATTGCAATTCCTGTTTGTATTATACTGACCTACCTTTAATTTCTCTGTAAACTAGTTAAAACTTCTCTATTAAATCATTGTCACATAACTTGCATCTATTCGTAACCAATGTTTTCATATTACGTCTAATTTGGTGTATTTGTTTTAACTTTGTTTTTTTGCATTGTTTTTAAAGACTGTAAATTATTTTTATAATGTTTTGTAATACTTTGGAGCTTTTCTCCCTGGGCATCCATTGAAAAAGGACTCCAACCCAGTCAGAATTTTCCAGTAATCAAATCCATACATCTACAACCCCTTTTCCCATTTTTTGTACATGAGGTTGGGATTTCACTTCAACAGTCACAATCATCTGGAGCCAAGGTTGACACTGCCAGGTAGCTTCCTGGTAATCAAATGTCAGTAAATAAATAAATAAATAAATAAGTTTGTAATTTTAGTTAAGACAAATTCAGTAGCTGAATTGTTACATGATATACTGTTGTGAAATGAGTCAAACCAGCATTTTAGAGGTAGTAATATAAAAGTTAACAACATATGTGCAGTGTTGAATATTCACAACAGAATGTAAAGAACTATTTATAGTATTTGCAAATATGCTCAAGTTTTTTTATTGTTCTATGTGATAGGCTGAAAAGCTAGAAATAAAACAAAGATTATTAAAAGATTAGCAAAATGTATCACTGCATAACTCTCCATAAATTCAATTGGTTTGAATTTCAGTACTTCTTAGATTATTCACAGTGTAAGATAATCCATAACGTCCTACATAAACCAGAAAAAATCAGTTGTAAATATTATAAAATGACAAAGCCCTTCAAAATAGAAGTCAGTAAAATCAAATATGCATACAAATCACATTGCCATTTCGGGGATTCATTTTACTTAGTATATATTGTAAAAAAATGCATTAATCATGCAACTAAGACTTGTACAAAATATTAAAGCTGTTTTTGACTCAACTTAAAGTACATTTCACTTAAAAGTGTAACTGCCATTTATTTAAAACTTAAAATGACTAATAACTGATTGTTGCTTCTCCATCTTGTTAAATATCTTCCTCTGTATTCCGTAAGACTTATAACACCTACCTTGTTTTTTTTTTCCATTTTCTCTCTCTCTCCTCAGTTACCATATTACATTTCTCTGAATATCCTGACTGTCTTTGTGTCATCTCATTAACTACAATGGTTCTTCAATTCACATTTTATATTCCCTCCAACAGTTATATTATAAGCTATCTATAGTTCCTCCTATGTCCTAAATTTCACATTGATTGTACACATGCAGTTATGTACTTGTAGTGCATGGAGTACAGGGACTGCACTTCTGTATTCGAAAAAAGACAAATCAGTTAAGCACTAGCGTGGTGCAAGAACCAACCTTAAAAAATGCTAAACAACCCTGCTTAAGTCGTTAAGGTTGGGTCTTGGGATAAGCACCAAAATCTGCCAGTACTGGTCAGCAAATGACAGCAGCAGACTAAACGATTCTTTTTTCTGCCTGCCGTGTATTCTGATAATTTGTCCCTGACTTCCTGCTATAAACTTAGAATGTTACTAAAATAACAGGATGTGTGTTCGCCTACATTTTCTGAAAGATATGAAGTCTGAAACTTAAATGAATGTCATCATTTTATGAATTCAATCCTCAGTAATGTCTCAGAAAAAAACATGGACTTTATGAGGAACAAATAAAACACGAGGCAGAAATCTGGACATTCTGTGAAAATCTGGACAGTTGAGATGCACGGAAGGTTAAGTGTAAACAAAAAGGACTGTGCTGCACTGCCTTTCTGACAGTGCTCACTAAGTGTTTTATAGCTATGAAAGTTGAGAAAACACTTGGCATTTTTTTTTACTGTAATTAGTAGTACATGGAACAGATAAAGCTTCGTGCACTGCAAAGAATTATTATTAAGTCATTGACCCTAACCTACTATTAAGTGTTCACAACATGGATGCCAAGATTTGACTCTCAGATTTTTTGGCATCTATTTCTTGAACACATAAATTGGTTAGGATTGGCATTCCACTCATAATCCTCAATATTATAAATGCTTTGTTTTTTTAAATTATACTTTATATGCATACCACATTATTATGTAAAAAGCACCTGACTTATTTGTAATATTCTCTGCTTCCTGAAACTTTTCATCCTTGGCTGCCACTGAAAAGGAACTAAAACATGTCAGACTATTCCAGTCAACCAACAGAATGAATGAATGAATGAATAAATTAATGAACAAATAAATAAATGAATGTAAACATTCAGAAGTTCAGAAAGCTATAGCCTGAGACAGCTGACTTTGAATGCTGAGCTATTACACATTAGCAAAGACGCTGCAAAAACTGTGAAATCATGCAAATGCAATGCAAAGCCTCTCAACAATTTCTCTGAGATGGAAAATAAGTTGTTGTTGTTGTTGTGTCTTTCGGCTTTTCCCGGTTAGGGGTCGCCACAGCGGAACTCCGGTCCGCTAATGATTGGCAGTAGATTTTTACATGCTGAGTTGCCAGCCCTGACGCACAACCTTCAACGAAGGTATGCCCATTCATGCATGTCTCCACACAGAAGATGATTTAGCTGAGAATTGAACAGGACAACGTCTTACTGTGAGGCGACAATGCTACCGCAGCACCACAACCGCAGTTCTAAGATGGAAAAGATATGGGGTGATATTCATAGTCATTACACAAATGTATAAAAGCTATTGCTCTATCCTCGAGTGAGCTTAGTAAAGCCATGATTCATACAGGCTGCTCACGCTAATAGGCAATAGTCCCAAATAAGGAGCAAATGAACAAATAATTATATAAATGAGAAATTATATAAAATGGCATAATCTAATGAGATCTTCTCCTACCTACTTGTGATTTATAATCAAAGTTTTGTGCATTTCCATGTTATCTGCAAGTTTGTTATAAAAGGTGGAGTTGCACCTATTCTATCTACTTTGCAATCCAATATGATGCTGTCACATCCTGCTAGTCTAGCTATTTATTGGTAAGAGCTGCTTGTATTGAGTGAGCCAAAACTGTGGTGCTCAGCAGCTAAGAAGGCAGAGATATAGACAGAGAATAACTCATTATAATTTTGGCAGTCAGGAGATACTTAGTGGGTTCATAGTGGACAGGGATATAATAAGGGTCTTGATTAGTATGCATGGATTGCACAGGGGCACTGGGGAAATGTATGGCCTTTCTGTGGATACAAAGGTATGTTTAGCTCTCACTATACTGCACTATGAATGCGTACATAGAGCATTATTGGTGTTAATCACTGCAGTCTTATGTTATGACATACAGCTTTCCTTCCACAGTTCCTTGAGGTTTTAAGGAGTACCATTACAGGAATGAAATACATACAGTTGAAAAGTATTCTAAGTTGCACCCCCTTTTTTTTACTTTATTTAGTAACTTATTATCCTTCGAGTTAAACATTTACATGTGCATGTCTGTGTGAAGGTTAAATTGTAAGTAACAGAAATGTTACACTTAAATCACAGTACGTCAAGGTCAAGTGTGTCATACACATCTCCTAAAGATATGGTAGGTGATGGTGCAAGTGATTTTAGATGAGGGGCTGTCACAAGAGCTGGATGGAGAGTTGGTCCAATATTGTGACTACTTAATGCAAAATGATCCCACTGATAGTGGTCTGACAGCTCTCTCAGACTGTGACCTATAATGAGAAGCTCCTGTAGGTGTAGAGGAACACTGATGTAGCCAGCATGAAATTTGTTGTGCTTGTTCCCCCTATTAATTACAATACTTTCTTGAGAAGTACTCGTAGTCTCATGTGATCTGCCGTCACATATCCTGACAGTACCCTGTCTTCTTCCGCTTCCAAGGCTGACTCCTCCTTCAGTCTAATGAGTCCTAACAACTAATTTGCAAATAGAGGTGGCCATGGAGACTTGGTATGCCACCATTCTATGCATTGGTATGATCATGGCTTTAGCCCTCCTATCTGATATTTCCATATGCTACTGGAAATTCTCACATATAGCCTGGAGAATTCTGATCATTTCCATCTCACTCTCTGTGGCAGTGCTGTGAGCCTTAACAATGTCACCACACATTTGTTGCTGGGCAGCCAATGCTTTATTTGTTTCCTGGTGGAGCTGTGAGAAATTCCTGTGCCTGATGCCCCTTTGCAAAGCTGTCACTGTGGATACTGTTACGTCTGAATTTCAGCCATCATCCTAAATGTGTGTAGAAGTGCAGGAGTGTTCCTCTGTACAAATGTGAGTGTCATGTCAGTATGTGCTTGACGTTGTGATCCAGTGTCACTTCCTGCAGAATTAATAATGTTGTGGGGATGTGAGATCCTGACTGTGTGCCACTTTCCTCAGGTTATCTCATAAATATAACTATGTCATCATCATCATCATCATCATCATCATCATCATCATATGCAACAGACATTCTGCTGTTGATATCTTCCAAATGTATCAATATAGTAGAACCAATTGTTTCCAGTGCTGATCCTCTAAAAATTATTTGAAATCATTACCAATAAAGAAGTAGCATACACTACTGCATGCTGAGTAAGGAGGTGTGGGGGACACTTACCATGCACATTGTCTTCAATGTCATTCTGTGCAGAAGTGGAAAGTTTACCTGTTAATAGTAATTACCATTTGTTTAATGTAATCATTCCATAATAGCATTCACTTCTCTATGCAAATGTAAGTTAATGTCTTTAAACTAGCCTTTCTAAGCAGATGTGTTTTACTGCTTCAGACATTGGTAATAGCTAGTATCCACTTCACCTCTGATTATTTCAGTCCCATCATCTTTTGTGTCTCAGTCATTCCCACAGATGGAGAAGAGGTATTCCTCATCTGCTGTTAAAAGGATAAGTTATGGAGGCCCTCCTAACACTGGTACAAGCAATTGCATTCTGCCTCACCTTGGCTTTAGCACATCCCACAATATCATTTGCCCTCTTCTTTCACTGTGTTAATGTGTGGTTCTTTCCACAGACAGCGTTAATGTCCATAACAACTTGATTACAGGCCTTTGCCCTCTCAGCTTGTTTGGGCCCCCTTTCCCCCAAAAAATGTTTGCCGTATGTGCTGTGGGCTACCATGAGGATGTATTTTCCCTCATGGCTGCATTTCTCTTTTCTCTGCCTTGGCATACATTCTAAGAGCTGCTGTGAAGATGTGGTTTTCCTCATGGCTGAATTTATCTTTTCTCTCCCTTGATCCCAGGTTTTGCATCATTACTGCACCTGAAAGAATATGCCACAGCCATGCGCATAAAACGTTTGATATAATCATCAGTCAAGCAACAGAACAATGAAAGCATGCAAGCCATCATTACAAAAAAATAAATCAACAAATAAATAAATAAATAAATAAATTGTGATTAAAAAATAAAACAAAAAGGTAACTGACACAAAACCCATAGTTGGATGCACACATATCTCTCAACCTCTTTGAGCAAGAAATCTAGACAAAGCTATAAATAAAAGTGGGACAAAGGCCCAAAAAATAGGGACAATTTTTAAATATTGCTCTTACAAACTTAGAAAGTTGATTGAGTTACACTTTCTGTATTAGCATGAATTTACTAAAGAAAAGTCTGAAAGTCGAATGTCTGTCATTATTTTCTAACTTCAATCTTCAATCTTTAATGATTTACCACTAGTTTGCCAGAAAACCACAATTTTATGAAAAACAGACCAAAAATATGAGGCCAAAATCTGGGCAGTCTGTGAAAATCTGTACAGTTGAGCAGTATGGATACACATGCAGAGTCTCAATCCAGGCAAGTAAGGTTGTGTCAAACTAATGACTGCATCATCATGAATACATTCACCATAGTAAGACAAAACAAGCTTATTAACAGATCCAGCCTTCCTCTACCACGTATATTTAAAATCCTTTTAGTTTTCACTCAGCAGTTGGACTGAAAAATCTCCCTTTTTAATTTCTCCAAATCTTTTGGGTTTCTAAAACCATGATGGGAATGACCCCATTCCTAAGTGAAAGTATGATTAATGTTCATGTTCATGAAATAAGTATTGTTGCAATCTTTGGTGTCAGCCAGAAGTGCTCTTCGCAGCACCCCCAATGTGCCCAGTAATGACTCCTTCTGCAATTCATAAGGGGTTACATGGATTGATAACATATCTAAACACGTTTGTAGATTCTTTTTTATAAGACCCATTGCTCCTACTACTATTGAAACTGTCTGGGTATCTTTCTTCCACATTGCTCTAATTTCTGCCTGTAGATCCTGATATTTTATGACTTTGTGTCTCTCTGTATGCAAGACACTGTAGTCACTGGATGTGGCAATTTCAATAATTAATGCTAATTTTGTCTTCTTTTCTTGGACCACTATATCTGGTTTGCTAGCATCTATCTTTCGAACTGTTGGTAATGGATGATCCCATGTGATATAAACTTCATTATCTATGACACTTTGTGGCTTAAGTTTCAAGTGTTTTTCAGCCACTTCAATACCATAATGTTTGCACAATCCCCAGTGCAACAGTCTTGCCACATTATTATGCCTTTCAGTATACAGTCTTTCAGCCATTAGTATGTCAAAACCAGCAACAAGGTGAGAAACTGTTTCCAATTTGGTTTTACAAAACCTGCTTTTGTTTGTTTCTCCCACATGTTCAATGGACTTTGTAAACCAGCGTGTACGTAGGCCACTATCTTGGGCCACCAATATCAACCTTTTATCTCTTGGTTTGAATTCGACTCTCCTTAACCATTCCTGCTTTCGTTCCTGACCAACATGAGGTAAAGAGACACATATGTTGAGTCAACAAAACTTCCTTGTCACCACAATACACACACACACACACACACACACACACACACACACACACACACACACACACACACACGCACACACTTAAATCACTACATTTCTATCACATGTGCACAATTAATAAATAACATCAAAATAAATTACTTTTTCAGTGGTCACTATGCATTTTCACTGCTGCTGTAATGAACTTCAGGAGTTGGGTGAGCCCCTGCTATTCCAGTAAAGATGCATGTAAAATGACATACAGAAGTGTAAGCCTGAACTTCTGTCTGAGTGGATAGATTAGGTATTGCCAAGAAAGCCAGAAATATATACAGTAGCAATGGTTCTTTTTTTTCTTGTTTTAATCATATCAAACACAGGTTTAAAACAATAAAACATAAAACATATACAACGGTTGCATAAATGAAGGTTGATGCTACAAGAAATATGTGTAACTGCAAACATGTGTCTGTATGTTATTATAATGCAAAAGAAAGCATTAACATATCTGTGTACATAGAAATGCATCTGCATACAGATATGGAATGTTTATGTGATAACTTCATTTTGTATATAAATATAAATGTATTATGTATGAGTAAAGAAATACATGTAGATATGCATATGCATGCAAAATACAGAAATACATCTGCATGAGTACACTTACAATTTTTTTTTGGGACATATTAATGTATATGTTTATACATAAACAACAACAAAAAAACTATATTTCCACATAATTTCATTTAATTTACAATAGGTATTACATTAGCTAGTAGTTGAAGTACATGCAGACCATTTTTTTAAAGAAGGGATCTTGTTTCTGTACACCAGAAGATGTTTATCAGTATGAAAATTGTATATTGTGTATTGTATATTTCTTCCACAGCACTAGCTATATGTACAAGATGGCTGAACTCAGTCAGAATAGAGATTGGGAGGAGTGGATGGAGGTTGCACTATCAAGTGAATGACTTGGGCATAGTTTAGTGAGAGATGAGCAATTGTATTATTTCTGTATATATTTTAAACTATCTCCTTAAATGCTTATAGTTACTAAACTGAAAATATCAAAGCACACCTTGTTCTAAGGTATATGTACTGCATCCATCTGTAACGATAAATATGTCTTGTTTAATTAAAGTTTGATTGAAAGGAAGTGAAAACTTTGAAACAGAAGCAGTACACACACACAAAATGTACATTTGTATGTGTGTGCACAGCTTCTGTTTCTGCTTGAAGAAAATTCACAGAGTGATACATAGCACTGCATCTTAGGTATGTGAACCATAACAGTTTATAATAGAACCTAGACTGAAAGTATATGGTAAGATTCCAGAGAGCAGCCGTCCATAAACAGGCAAACTGCGCACATGTATAAAAGTGTACCAGTTTGAAGGAAGATGCACTCCTATTGTAACTTGCATTAAAGAAAGTAAACATTGGCACAGTATGAGAATTCAGATGTGAATAAATGTTTGAAGAAATAAACAGATATGCTAAGCAACTGCAACAGTAACTGAAATACCTTGCAGAGTTTTATAGTCCTATCAGAAATGTTAATGGAAAAATGTGAGCTACCGGTAAAGAACAATGCTCTTATGACTTCTCTATCTAGCCCAACAGGAAATTGATTACAGCCACAACCAAGAGCATAGGAGAATTAAGAAACTGGTTGAGGTTTTGCTAAGTATGAATTTATGTCTTTAAATTATTTCATTTATATATAACTGCAAGAGTATTTATAATGAATGGTAGCAGAAGGACTCAAGTGCTTTCAGTACAGAATTGTAACCAAATCCATATTAGGAAGAAATACCAAATATATTACTGTTTCATATGATACTGTCTGTAGACTGCAAATATAAATCCAGCCTAGACTTGATAGCAATACACTCATTGTTCCCATGTTTGTATAAGCATTTTCCATACATTTTGTTTTAGCTCAATAAAGGTTTAAAAAAAATGTAATCGACTGATAATAATAATAATAATGTGAATGATGTAACATTTATTTTGTGTATGTCTTCTTCTTTCTTTCCCCTCCCCCTTTGTTCTCTCTTTTTCTTATTTTAATTATGCATTCCTTTGCTCTTTTTTATTTTCTTTCTCTTCCATTTCTGTTCATTTTTTTACACATCCAAATTCCTGAGGAGCAGCCCAGCCATGTACCTGCCAGGTTATGGAATGGTTACCCTCTGTTCATCCATGGACATCCTCACAGGGTCAGGGCAGTGGCATCCTGGCATGTATGAAGCCTGGCAAGCCTTACTGAATGAGGGCTTCAGGACTTGATTGAGAATGTGGTGAATCAAGGCATGGACAGATGCCTTCAGCTAGTCAAGCTGACCACTGTGACACCATAAGTCCCTGCTCCTTCAACATGGGGTTCCTTCATTGAGACATCATCTGGCAGTGAAAACATTTGAGGCCTTGTGGAACTGAAAAAAATGGGGGGGGGGGGGTTCAGTCCTCCAACAAAACCATAGTACCCCTCCTCTCCCACCTCCTCCACCAGAACCTTCTTGATGTTTTCCTTCTGAGTTCCCCTCTTTCTAATGTCTTTCATTTTTGAATCTTTCCTTTTTACCCATTTTCATTCTTTTAAGAAGCCTATCAGGGTGTCTAAATAAGGATACACCTATATAAAGCGTTTTAAACCTCTTTTTTAAAATATTATAAACAGCTGTGCTGTCTACAGTTAAGTGTTTCACATATGATTGCACATAGCTATATTCGTCCATAATTTGAGTGTATACAAAGTCATACATAACCATAGTCATTTCCATATACTTAATGATTAACTTCAGCTAACTTATGCTTTTGCTGTAAGTAGGCATGTTTATCAAAACATATTTGCATGTAATTATTAGTTGTGAATAAGCTGTACTTACTGTATTTGCATATTTATTTATTTATTTAACATTTGTTGACAGGGAAAGTTCGATTAGGACAGAACCTATTTTCAGTGTAGGCCCGGGGAGAAACGCTCCAGATGCATGTCATATAAGTGTAGTTGTAGTCTTTGCAGATAACCACTATGCATCCAAGTAAACTGGGACTATGAACCCTGCTTGCTGACAATTGTAAAAGTGATGCAAAGGTAACTTTAATGATTTAATTAAGAGTAATCACACAGTGTTCTGAAACATAAGACAGTACATCTGATTTAAGGAAATAAATAAAGACTTCCATATCAGATAAAAAAGTAGAGTTGCTGATATGCAGGTACCCAAAGAGGCCTACTAGCCCAGCAATTTGCATATCTATGAAACCATCATTAAGAAGGAGGCCATAGAAGCATTGCAAGGTTGAAGCTGTGTCAGGGTAAATGTTATTTAGAACAATTAAAGGTCAATAGTAAGTGTCATTTTATGGACAACTGGCAAAGCAGAATTTAAAAACACCTCTTTTTAACATCTCTGAAGTATAACTGTGTAAGCAGGATTTTAAAACTTTTTTTAAAATCTCAAAAAAATATACCTACCTAAATACTTCCATAAATGAAGTAAAGAAGTGCAATTAAGATGTTTAGAGATGGGGGGGGGGGGGGGGTCAACATTTATATTAAGACATTAAATACAAAAAGGAAGTATGATGGATATTTTTCATAAATGGGATAACTTGCCTCTGGAATAGCCCACAAGAAGAGGTGCTGAGGAGAGAATGACTTAGTCCTGTAGTTTAAAGATTTATTGGAGAGGTATAGACAAACTTGTTAGTTTGAAAACACCTGAGTAAAGTATACTTGTTTGTCATTTGTTCTGTTTCCTTTTTCTGCATATTTGGCAAACATTCTCCTCAAGTGTACTGGTACATGACATATATGGTTCTACTTTATCTTACTGAGTTTTGCAATGCACCACTAGCAATTTACTAAGGACAGTGCCAGTTCTACCTGGTAAGCTGTTCTTGTGCATTCATTTAAATTACAGGGCATTCATTTAAATTACAGGTTGTCAGGTCCCCACTCTGAGCCAGTAATCAAGAAGCCTGAATCCTCACCACTGACACTGGAGAGGGATGTTCACTTGGAAAACAAATGGATACATTCAGTATTTCCAGATGCAGACCTCTCTGCATCAAGCATAGTTTCCCTTAAGAGCACACAGAGAACACACTCAGCCCGGGATCTGAGTTTCTCTCTCTCTGTCTCTCTCAAGGTCCCCACTAAGGCTCCCCACTAGCACAGCTATAGGTTAAGTCCTCAGCTGAGTGTCCAAGTCAAGTCCTCCAGCACCCTCTCTGTGAAACCAGTGCTTTGTGTCCCTGTTCCAAGTAGCTGACACACACATCACACACACTGTGAGATTTAATTTTCACAAACACACACACACACACACACACACACACACACACACACACACACACACACACACACACACACACACACACACACACACACACACACACACACACACACACACACACACACACACACACACACACACACACACTCCTTGGAAAGGCTGGTACAGGTTTACCTCCTGTGCCTCCTTCTGGCCAGACTATAAGGTAGTTACACTGCCACCAGACACTCCAAAGCCAGCTACTCTAAGGCTCTTACAAGGGTACTAAATTATACTGAGTGAAATTAATATTAATACAAATGATAGTGTTTGGCCAATGCAGTAAGGCTTTCAGAAGTGGTCACAGAGTCACAAAATAGATATAAGTACTCTCAAAGGTTAAAATATTCTCTAAAAGACCAGCCACAATTAAAAGTTTAAATATATTTAATAATAGATAGAAAGGAACATGAAAATAATTAATATCTACAAACAGCAATGTGAACCCCCAGGGAGTAAATGCTCCAAGCACCACAAACAGTCCGAGTATAAATGCGATCAAAAACAACGGGTACCAGAGCAATACACAGCTGTAAGAGGCAATAATCATTCAGTTCACGTTAAAACAATTTATTCAGGAACCCCAAATAAATAAGCAAAAGTAAGTGCTTTCACCCAACAGGGCTTCATCAGACCATAAACACACAAAGCAAAAGTTCCCTTATATCTACAAAAAGGCGCAAACATATAAAAAAGATAATTTGTCTTAAAGTAATAGGCATATCTACAAAACACCTATTTAGTCAAGCATATATACAATTAAATAAATCAACTATACTCATAAAATATAAAATATATCCATGTATATAAAAAAGAATATATATATATATATATATATATATATATATATATATATATATATATATATATATATATATATATATATATATATATATATATATATATATATATATATATATATATATATATATATAAATATATATATATATATATATATATAGAGAGAGAGAGAGAGAGATTTTATATATATATATATATATATATAAATAAAACTATGTATAAAACATATATATATATATATATATATATATATATATATATATATAAAACTAAGACTAAGGGTAATGCTACTCAACGCCAGAAGTCTAAACCTCCAGATGCATGCTCCCGAGGCACTCCTCAGTATGGAGAAAATCGATATCTGTGTAGTAACAGAAACCTGGTTCAAAGCTCCAGAGAGCACCCCAGCACTATCAGGATTCAACTCATACCATTCTTTTTGGCCTCAGAACTCAGACCGGACTACTAAAGGTGGGGGAGTATCCATTTTCATCAAGGATACCCACACCTCCAGGTTAGTGGCATTGCACGAGGCAGCAGAAACCATCCACGTGCAACTAACAGTTGGCAAAACTGCTTTTCAGTTCATAGCCTGCTACAGATCACCCACCTTGTATCAAGAACCCCACTCGGCATTCCTGAGAACACTGGAGAATATGAAGGTCTCACCAAACACAATGATATTGGGGGATTTCAACTACCCAAACATTGACTGGGAAAACTACTCAAGTCCCAACTCTTTTGCCCAACGGTTCCTGGAGTTTATAAACTTAAATGCCATGGAACTACTGGTCACCACTCCCACAAGAGGGGGCAACATATTAGACTTGGTCATCACCAACATGGGGGCTCAATGTTCCATACCAGAGGTAAATCCCTCGTTGGTAAGATCAGACCATAAACTTATCACAATGGACATCCACATCCCGACCCCACCCCCAGCAAAGGAAACCACTGTGAAAAATTTATCAGAAGCAAACTTCACACTTCTCAAGACTGAGGTGGAAAGTTTTAAAGCCCCCGGGCAATTGGAAAATGGTACCCATACCGCAGAATCCTTTACAAAGGCACTCTATGAGCACCTACAGGAAAGCATGGATCATGCCATCCCAAGTAAAACAAAGACTTCTGGTCGACAGCTCATTTGGTTGACAACCAGTATTCAAGGCACTTAACAGGGATTTGCCCCCTCCCCAATGTTGTGCGACCCTGGAGTTGTTATATATAGTTAGGGGGTGTGGGGGGCACAGCCCCCCCACAATTTGGGGTGTGGGGGTGAAGCCCCCCACCTATTTTTGTTTAAAATGTGTAGTTTTTCTTGTATTTTCATGCTTTTAAATGAAAATAGGTGGGGGGCTTCGCCCCCCCCCACATCCCCCAACTATATATATCAACAATGAGGAGGGGGGCAAATCTCTCTTAAGTGCCATGAATACTGGTTGTCGACCAAATGAGCTGTCAACCAAATGATTGTCGATCAAATGGTCTGTTGATCTTCTGAAGTAGACCCATATATATATATATATATATATATATATATATATATATATATATATATATATATATATATATTTATTTATAAAATAAATATGTCATACAAAACATACTTGTCACAACACACTCCTATCTCTACCTAAGCCCTCTAGACTTCAAAAAGGGCTTAAGAGGTACTTTGTCACAAGTATGTTTTGTATGACATATTTATTATATATATAATATATATATATGTGTTTTATACATATTTATATATATATATATATATATATATATATATATATATAGTTTTTTTTTATATACATGGATATATTTTATATGTAGTGTTGATTTATTTAATTGTATATATGCTTGAGTATATAGGTGTTTTGTAGATATGCCTATTATTTTAAGACTAATTATCTTTTTAGGTTTTTGCGCCTTTTTGTAGATATAAGGAAACTTTTGCTTTATGAGTGTTTATGGTTTGATGAAGCCCTGTTGTGTGAAAGTGCTTACCTTTGCTTATTTATTTGTGGTTCCTGAATAAATTGTTTTAACGTGAACTGAATGATTATTACCTCTTACAGCCATGTAATGCTCTGATACTTAATATCTATTTACAATAAACACCAGAGTTTTAATCACAGGAAATATTAAAATAACACAGATGAACAGATTCACACAGATATAGAAAAACAGTACTTAACTAATCTCACTATATATTCCTGATTGATTTAAAGAACTATTATTCCCTGGTTCACTTACTAGAGCAAGGCAAGATGAAGTGTGTAAGAGGTCCTTCTTTGTCAGGTTACAAAAACAGACTGCAATGAGACTTCAGTCTCATCTAGTATTAAGCATTGTTTTTGTCCTATATTAGATAATGACATCACACACCTCTGGTCATTTGACCTCTGTTTCCCATGCTACCCTATTGCTAGAAACTTCCAAGATTTAGCACACGTGACAATAATACACACACATAGAGTTTTGCTCAGATCTGTTGCAGCTTCTGGAAGTCATAAAACAATTTCAAACTTCTACCCTCCAGAGTAGCAATTAGTTCACTACAAAGGCAATACGCTTCATAGTACAGATTTTTGTCTCTGGCTGCATTGAGAACTGTAAGTTACAATCATTAGGGCCTAAGCCTGGTAATTTAATTTCAGAACATTTTTCAAAGTTAGCTGAAGCTGGACTATGATTAACCTCTTCTCTTCCAGTAGCCTCTGTTACTATATATTCATTTCAACAGTTACAATGCATACATTTAATCGATTATTACATGTATGTATTTTTTTCTGCCAAGCAGGATCCACTGTTGATACATTTTAACACAAGCACCTTTGCAAATACATGTTCAGCGCAAGCATCTGAAAAATCAGTTTGATATTCAAATAACATATAATTCTTTACAAAATTCCAGCTAGCTGTGCTGGCATATGTTACACATCCACTACCTTACTTCTCCTGGCATAGCTGGCAATACCTCACATTATCACATAGGTCATTATAAATGTTTAGACCCCCCCCCTCCACTCACCCCCATTCTCTGAATATATTGCACTTTGGGATACTCCAAGAGCAAAAGGAAAACACACACTCTCATTTCTTCTACTGATGTACAACAGAAAAAGCCCCACATCCTGGGATGCAGGAGTGAATGTCCATGAAAACTGTTTTTAAACTGAATTTTATTTTATTTTGTATATATAGTGAGGGTCAGACTGGGAAGTGGAAGAGTAAAATTGATCAGGTGAATATCAACAAGTTCAGCATCAGATAGATCAATTCAACTCATATACAAATCTATATTGAACTCTGTAGATGCAGATATTCACACTATTCTGACATGTTTTAGCCAAAAGAGATGATGCACATGTCTGTGCAAATCAAATTAAATAATATAGCAATGAGACTACAGAAAGCATGCAGAACAGAAGGCAATCCACGTATAGATGATTGAATATACAGAAACAAATTATTTGGGAAAAAAGAAACTGTCACATAATGGTCATAAATCAAAGGGAGTTCTAATATGCAGGCTGCTGATGAATAATATGATGTGATTTTAAAACTGTTAATTATTTGTATGTTTTACTGATTTGTGGTTGATCATGTAAGAATCTGCATAAATAGCTTTCCATTTTGAGGTCTGAACTTGGCCCTTGTCTTGGAAAAATTATTTTCCTAGTGCCAGAAATGAAACTCAAAACTGTAGCAACCAGACCCTGTCCTGTAGGATATGATTTGTTTAATGTTCATTACTCAAATCATCTAAAGTTTGTAGGCAGGCAAAAAGTTGCAATGCCTTGCTAAAGCAAACCTCTTCCCTTATTATTAGGCATGAACTGATTTACTTTATGTAGCCTTTTCCAATTATTCTAGTTCACCATTGCTTAATTGCAATGTGCACTACAGATTAAAATTAAGGTGGTATTCAGATCAGTCTGAGGATTCATCATAAACAGATGCTTAAACTTTCACCACCTGAATGTAAATCTGTAAAACAGTTACCAGTCAATAAATGAAGCAGCCTGAGTTGTGGGATGCGGACTGCAGTCATTTCCTGTATGACTTAATTCATATTGCTAATATGTACCACTCTTCTTGTATTTACTACATAGAAATAAGGGTAACATGCATAACTATAAGGAAAGATTGCTTGCATCATGATGCCCATGTTTTTTAATACAACTGTAAATACTTAATGCAGACATTAAAGCTGGAACTGTATACAGTATACTCATGCACACTGACACTCAGTGGTCAGATGTGGAACTTCAGTAGATATTAAATTCATTTTAACATTGTATGCAGAATGTGTTTAAAATTGCACTTATTATACAGTGTTCAGAGGAGTCACTTCAGGTAAATGCAATGTGTAAAATAGTGACAAAAAAGTTCATTAGTGAATGACAAATTAAAAATTGTGAAGAAACATAAGCACTAAATAATGAAAACAAGAATACAATAAATAAATAAATAAAATGTGATAAAAGTAGCACTCTACACATTTTTGCTAATGATAAAACAATAACTTAAGAAAAATCCATGCCAGTCCCCATCCCCTGCCCCAAATATTAAGCATAGTCATATAAATATATCAAAGTAATATCAAAAGAGAAAATACAAGGTTTATGTCAGCTTCCTTCTTACAAATATAATGTTCAGAGTTTAATCTGTGTTAGCAATCCCTTCAGGGATTGCAGCTGGCAGATGTTGTACTTGTGTCCTTCGTAGACATCCGCAAGACTAACGAGCCTACTGCAACTTGAGGCAGACCAGCTGCTTTTGAAGAAGCAATGAGATTTTTTTGTCTTAATGACACTTCAGATGTGTGACTTGCTAATCAAATCAGTAAGCTAAGTACAATGACATTAGCATGAATAAAGAGGATATGAACAACCAAATTTCTACAACAAAGATGAAAAATACAGGTAAATATAAATATTGCTGTAAATATATTATATGCAAAATTTTCAGTTATGCAAATTTTGCATATCACTGACTGTGGGCTACAGAAATGTAAGGCAGAAAAAAAAGCCAAATGATCAATTTTAATGTACGTGCCATAATGAGATAATTATTAAAATGCTGTATATTACAACTGGATTACACTGCAAAGCAACTTGTCAGGTGAAGGCAATCTAGTTACTGACACATGGTAACATGACTAGAGCACCTTTTCTGAGCAAGGCATTTGCTAATTACAGACACTGTAGATATAGCCTTTCTTGTTAGGTGCCTCAGAAATGTTAAGTAATTTATGGAACTCTTGAATATGATAATTATGAGGAACAACAGCCTGGTTTCATTAAAACAGATTATTGCATCTGTCACGGAGTTAAAGTCTGGGATCCATCAAACTCAGATACAAAAACGTTCATAGTACAACGAGTTTGTGTGGTCCACATACAGCCTGTTCCTTCCTATGTTTGTTAGATACACTGCCATACTTGTAAAGCAGCAGACCATGCCTATCTGCAGTTTCCTAGAATCACCCATGTCAGTTATAGGCATTCTTGAATTTTCTAATGTTGGACTGTATTGGTAAATATCCTTCTTTACATTGTCTATTGCATATTTTGTTTCCATTTTCTTATGCTTCTTTTTTTCTTTGCACATATGTTTCTCTCACAGTCATCAACTCATGTTTCATCAAAGGGGGTTTAGTACACTCAAATGAAAACTGTTTTCACTGATATGTGGGAAACGTACAATTCTGTAGTATATTCTTCATACGATATTGAAATAACATATTTTTATTGTCATGGGCTCATTGTGTATCTCAGCAATGATGCCAGGAAGGTCACAATGCTGTGGGTTCTGTCACCATAGTGCTTGCTTGAACTCATGTTCCAGTCCAAACACTGCAGCATAGCATGAAGAGTATACTGCACTCCTGGTATGTTGTCCTCCAGGTGAGACCATTATGTATGTTCTATGCATCTGATTACAGTTAAATGCAGACTTGTACTTGGAGATAAATTATACAATGCTGCACGTGCATTCATTGAAGTAATGTTTTTTTTAATCTATCTGACTTACCCAAGCTTTATTGTTTGCAGTAACATTCCATGTATTAGCATTTGGAAGTATATTATAGCTATTTGATGAATCCTTATCAGAGTTGGGAGGGTGGCCTAATGGTTAAGGTGTTTACCTTACAAACACAAGGTGCAGGGTTTGAGTCTCACAAGGGATAATTGGCTAAGCTTAAAATGGCTCACAAGGGCAATTAGCTTAGTACTAATCTATGAATCTATATTAACTTTATGCTATTAGAAACTCTCCCAACATGTAATATTTTTTATATTGTATTGCATTTTTAATGAGGTACAGTGTTCTATTCATTTGACTTGCATAACTGACACTGTAAGGGATTATCTCTACCAAATTAATTTATTAATTTGACTTGCATAAGTGTAACTGAGATTACCTTTTAAATAAACCACTTTATTGCCAAACCAAACAAAGTGAAGCACTTTCATCAAAAGACTTCATCAGAACTGCCCATTACACATCCAATAGGTACTTAAATACAATTATACAATGACCCCCCATTAACATTCCAAAACGTGCATGCTGATTAGTCAGCGTGCACATTGTAAATCAGACTTATACTAATGGAAAAGGTCCAGTCGCCTGGACTTTTTCCATTAGTATAAGTCTTTTTTTACAGCAATGGGGAACGCAAGCTCTCTTTTGCTGTTTAGACACTGTCTCGCTATGTTAACATAGTGAGGCAGGTTTAAAAAGAGTAACGGAGATCTTGCTTTCTCCATTGATTTTTTTAAAGCTGTCTCACTATGTTAAACTCCTTTAACATAGCGAGACAGCTTTAAAAACAGCAACGGAGATTCTCCGTTGCTTTTTTTAAAGCTGTCTCACTATGTTAAACTCCTTTAACATAGCGAGACACTTTGTAAAAAAGCAATGGAGATCTTACTTTCTCTGTTGCTTTTTTTAAAGCTGTCTTGCTATGTTAAATGGGTTTAACATAGTGAGACAGCTTTATAAAAAGCAACAGAGATTCTCTGTTGCTTTTTTAAAGCTGTCTCGCTATGTTAAACTCCTTTAACATAGCAAGACGCTTTGTAAGAAGCAACGGAGATCTTGCTTTCTCCGTTGCTTCCATCCACAGCTCTGATGTACTGTGTAAGCATACACATGTGCAGTACATCGGAACTGCCACAGAATACCGGACAGCTGTGGAAGGGCAGCAAGGAGGCATTATACAATGCCATTATTTAAGAAAAATAATTATTTTTTTTCTTAAATAATATCATTGTATAACAGCAATAACCCACTTCTGGGTGTGGGTAATGCTGGATTTACCCATGGTTGTCTTTGTTTGGCCACTCGGGCTTCGCCCTCATGACCAAACCACACCAACCATGGGTAAATTCAGCATTACCCACACCCAGGCATGGGTTATTGCTATATTCTAACATCATTGGCAACCAATCAACAATGCTAACTTTGTTTGGCAGTAAAGTGGTTTATTTAAAGTGTAGTCAAGTCTATAAGTGAACTATTCTAGTTGTTCCTCCACTATTGGACTTTGTGTTTATCCACTGGTTATGAGTTTTTATATGTTATGGTAACATGATCAGAGAGATCCTCTATGTCTCTTTTCATGTAGTCCAGGGAGGTACGTCTCAGGTCATTCACACCAACATGGACAATGACAGAGTCATATTTGTACTTGCTTTGGAGTGACCTGAGTGCTGGTGTTATGTGGCGGATCCTGGCACCTGACAGGCAGCTTACAGTGACCTTCTCCTTGTTCAGTCTGGTGAGCAGGACTTCAGTGTGCCTGACAATAGACTCTCCTATTACTAGTGTATTTGGTGTGTTATTTAGCCTTAAAGCTGCGATTGTGTGGCACACAGACTTTGTGAAGTATGTGATACATGAATATTGTTTTGGGGTAGCAATTGCTTGGATGTCTGCTTTGGAGGTCTCTGCTGCTTTGGCAGATTTTTATTTAGAGCCTCTGAGTATGTTTTTGTGTGTTTATGTGTCCTGTTTGTTGGTGCAGATACGATTGGTCTATGTGAGACTGGTTGTGTTGTGCGAATCTTGGGTTGAGAGAGCTTGCCCTCCAGTTTGGTTGTATAGTTGCATCTCTCACATACATTTGAGTTTGTTGGAAGGAGGAGAGGGTTGTCTGTGTACATAAGGCAATTGTAACATTGTCTCAAGATTCCCAGATTCACCAGCTGGACTGGAGTGTAGACCTAAAACTGCCCTTTGGACATGCCTGAATAGTTTAATGAACTGTTTTATTGATTGTCCGGATGGGACAAATTGGGAGCTTTTTTCTTCTATATAGTATAAGGGTCTCCTGCTTTTTTTAAAGCTGTCTCGCTATGTTAAACTCCTTTAACATAGCAAGACGCTTTGTAAGAAGCAACGGAGATCTTGCTTTCTCCGTTGCTTCCATCCACAGCTCTGATGTACTGTGTAAGCATACACATGCGCAGTACATCAGAACTGCCGCAGAATACCAGACAGCTGTGGAAGGGCAGCAAGGAGGCATTATACAATGCCATTATTTAAGAAAAATAATAATTTTTTTTCTTAAATAATGTCATTGTATAATAGCAATAACCCACTTCTGGGTGTGGGTAATGCTGGATTTACCCATGGTTGTCTTTGTTTGGCCACTCGGGCTTCGCCCTCATGACCAAACCACACCAACCATGGGTAAATTCAGCATTACCCACACCCAGGCATGGGTTATTGCTATATTCTAACATCATTGGCAACCAATCAACAATGCTAACTTTGTTTGGCAGTAAAGTGGTTTATTTAAAGTGTGGTCAAGTCTATAAGTGAACTATTTTAGTTGTTCCTCCACTATTGGACTTTGTGTTTATCCACTGGTTATGAGTTTTTATATGTTATAGTAACATGATCAGAGAGATCCTCTATGTCTCTTTTCATGTAGTCCAGGGAGGTACGTCTCAGGTCATTCACACCAACATGGACAATGACAGAGTCATATTTGTACTTGCTTTGGAGTGACCTGAGTGCTGGTGTTATGTGGTGGATCCTGGCACCCGACAGGCAGTTTACAGTGACCTTCTCCTTGTTCAGTCTGGTGAGCAGGACTTCAGTGTGCCTGACAATAGACTCTCCTATTACTAGTATATTTGGTGTGTTATTTAGCCTTAAAGCTGCGATTGTGTGGCACACAGACTTTGTGAAGTATGTGATACATGAATATTGTTTTGGGGTAGCAATTGCTTTGATGTCTGCTTTGGAGGTCTTGCTGCTTTGGCAGATTTTTATTTAGAGCCTCTGAGTATGTTTTTGTGTATTTATGTGTCCTGTTTGTTGGTACAGATACAATTGGTCTATGTGAGACTGGTTGTGTGGTGCGAGTCTTGGGTTGAGAGAGCTTGCCCTCCAGTTTGGTTGTATAATTGCATCTCTCACATACATTTGAGTTTGCTGGAAGGAGGAGAGGGTTGTCTATGTACATAAGGCAATTGTAACATTGTCTCAAGATTCCCAGATTCACCAGCTGGACTGGAGTGTAGACCTAAAACTGCCCTTTGGACATGCCTGAATAGTTTAATGAACTGTTTTATTGATTGTCCGGATGGGACAAATAGGGAGCTTTTTTCTTCTATATAGTATAAGGGGGTGCAGTGCTAGCATTTGTTTGTGCTTTACTGAAAAAATTGAGCAAGTGCTGGGCTGTAAAAGGAAGATTGAGGCTTAATTTGAGAGTTTGACTAGTTCTAAGGGAAATATTGAAGAGCAGACTTTGTGGAGCCGGGAATAGTTTAAACCTGAGTAACCAGCGCTGCGCGATGCTGCGTGGTGTGCAATACTGCGCAAAACTGCGCAAATGCGGGTTTTAAAGCAGGGAGATTGAAAGAGATAGGAATTCGCCCAAAATGGCCAATAAGCTACTAGTTGCTGGGCTGAGACCACTCCTCCAGGGACAGATAGGCTGCTCAAAACTCCCCACTCTTACTGGTGAACAGAGAAGCTTCCCCTATCCAAGTAAGGATATGGGCAATTCAGGAACTGTACCACAGCTCAGAATTCAGCAAAACCTGAAATCTGGACTAATCTAGCTTAGAAAAGGTGAGAAACAAGAATATTTTTTGTTTTGTAGTAAATGCTAGTTTCAAGCAGATTGCAGTCATAAGCAATATTAGCATTTAGCACATATAGTACTAAATTATAAAACACTTTACAAAACATAACATTATTTTCAAAATTAAACATACATAACATTACATTCATGGTTAAGACACACTGAGCAGCAGTTATACAACTGAGTCTTCCTGAAATGGAGTGGAAGAAAAAAGTTAGAAGTAGTTTAAGGTAAGGCACCTAAGAAATAGAGAGGTCACTAGTCGGGGTTAGTGCAAGGACATCACCAATGAGTTTTGTAGTATTTCTTGAGCTTTTTTTTTAATTGAGTTAGTGAGGGTTCTAGGGTCAAGTCATCTGGGAGTCTGTTCCATATTTTTCCAACAGAGTTGGCAAACAGAGAGTCCCCAGCTGAGTAGCTGGATTTGCATGTTTGAACTAGGAGTCTAGTGGATGATTGCAGTGGCCGGGTGCTAGTGTAGGGGCTGATAATATTTTTTAGTGCAGGTATATTTTCTGGTTGGTAAAGAACTTTATGTGCCACTTAAGATATAGACAAACACACATTTATACAAAAGAAAACAATCCATGCTAACAGTTATAAACATGATATATCACAGACATCTTTTAGACAAGTACCATCAATCTGACATTATATAAATTGCTAAATTCCTGCCTTCCCTTAAACCTCACTACTCCTCTAAAACATTACACTGCATGTATTCCCACAATTTCCATTTTTTCTATGTATTTTTTTCCTACCCTTTTCTAAAGATCCCACTTCCAGTTCTTGTATTTGTGTTATGATCTTCATTATTTCAAGTGCAGTGCATTTAGACTTTGATTTCCATTTTCTAGTGATTGCATTTTTGGCAGCACCCAGAACTGATCTTAACCAGGCCTTACTATGTCTAGGCAATTCAGATTCTGTATCCCAGTCAGAGATTTGGGATGCATGGCTAGGCTTATAAAGGCCCCTGTGGTAGTTAGCCTAGTAACCACCTATGAAACTATTTCCTTGCTATACCAATTTGTTCACCTAATATTTTTGACAGAGTACTCCATAGGGAATTTTTAAAGTCTGCCAACTCATTAAACTCCCAAAACAATGTTTGCAATTATTTATTTCTTCCTTATCACACCTCCAACATTTGCAATCTACATGCGGAAAAAATCCTTGGAATCTGCTTTGGGGTATAGAAATTCCTATGCAAACAGTACAGACATTATCTTTGTGTTCTTTTCTTAACAAATAATGAATTTCTTCAAAATATTTGTTTAGCTACTGTAAATTCATATATTACACTTGTTTAAAATACATTTGGAAATTCTAGTTCCACCATTATCTCTTAATAGCCTTACTTTAATTAGTATCCTGCTCCCAACCCAGGTTACAATTGCTTGAATGAAGAAGACTAGTGTCTCCAAGGGCTCCCTTCATATAAATGCACCTACTCCCAAGAGGTAAGCAGTGAACAAACATGACCCATTCTAATTAATCTTATTCTATTATAGCATACTCTATGGACTTAGAGACTATTAGGAGACAAAAACTTGATACAGCATTTGCTGAACTACCATATTACCTTTTTTAAGGCAATCATGCTCCTAAACTTAGCTATCAAGTGAAGAAATACCTCTAAAAAATAAAGAAATGTTAACAATCCCATATATTATGCAGATAAAGAAGTAAAAACTGTAAACAACTACATTCTAAAATAAAAGAGCCATCATTTCTTCTTGTATGTGAATAGTAAAAGATAGCCCTGGGGATTCAATAAACTCTGTGTAGGCTTTGCTCAAAGGCATGCCACACATCACATTTCCACGAATACAAGTGAGGTTTCATGGTGGCAGCAGTGTTACCAGCCAGGAAACCCTGCAGAGGAGCATGAATGCAGAGGCAACATGCTTACAAGTTTGCTTATGAGGCAACTGTGTAGGCAGACTTGCTCTGTGAGATTGCGCTGACAGCCAGAATGACTGCCAGGGGTGAAATTACTGCAATGAATGCAGTATTTACACATTACAGAAAAGTGTACTCAGTGCAATGTACACTACCACAAATTTTTGCATAATGAAATAATGGATGTTGAGGTGATCAGCAAGGGTAAATACAACACAACATAAATATACTAGGCAGTGAAAATGTGCTGATTAAAATGGACACAGACATATATTAATGAAATGAAGAAAAAGGAAGAGGGTATGCAAAATATGGCAATGTACATAAGATAAGATATATCAATGTATGTACACTTCCAAGACAAGTCAGCAGCATTACATTAAGCGCATATGTACAATGCACTGTACATACTGCTGTTTACACCTCCGTTGTGAGTATATTCATATCATCACATATGATAGTATATATGTGACTGTCACACATGTTTACATGTCAGTGTAGATGAATGGTAGTGATATAAACATCAGGGACATGCCTACTGGAGAGGACATTTAGCAAGGATGTTATATACAATAGGGGTATGTGGATGCTGCGAAGATCTGCAAAATGTCTTGCTTGAATATGACTGGAATGCCAGCATACCTCACAAACAGTCATGGAGACATAAGCAAGAGACTCATTGACAACTGATGACAGAAGCAGACAAAATCAGAAATCATTTTACTATATTAACAATATTAATCTGTGACATTACCAGAATATGTGAGTGTATATTATACATGTTCTGCAGTAACAGACGTGTACAAGTAGAATGATTACAAGTATTCTATAAGAGGAAGTCACTACCTCTTTTCCAAAAATAAGCTGACTTTGTAGGACTTAAGTGGTACAGTTTTACACCTGGAGTTGAATTCAGGGGCAATCCTGGCCATTTGAAAGATTTGCATGACACATACACCACAACACACATGTGCAAGAACCAAACCCATGCCAACAATGTTATCAATGATCTCTATATTTACTAGGTGTAATGCAGAAATACCCATCACGCATGCCTCTTCTACAACACCTTGAAGGGAAGTATGCACTGTCAATTTCTAATAGTTATGCATAGCAAAGAATAGTTCTGTATGAGCAACAAGATGTGTGCAAGCTTACTGTGCCAGATGTTAATTCACTTGACTAAAGCATCCCTGGCTGACATAAGTACTGGCCATAAGGATAACAACAGTTACAAACACCACACTATTATGAGTGGATTCCCTACACACAGCCATGTATTACATGCATGTGCCACATGTAATAGCAATGGATATTGTTTGATGCATCTGCAATTGATGAGTGATTAAAAGGGGTGTATTATAATGAATGGTATAGCAATATGTGATGATGGCATTGCATCGGCTATGGCCATGTGTACAGAAATGACAGCATTGCAAAGTCTAGTGTCAATGAGCAAGGAAGATGTCACTGCGATATTGTTCACTTGCAAAACAATGCATGAAGCACACTGTATAAGCAGATGTCAAACCTCAAAACATGTGCCACACTATCACTGTCCCCTGACACTGCCAGTGAAAATGTTATACTGGCATGAGATCCTGACATACATCCATATGAGTTCATGCAAACTATCCAGTGGTAATACTGATGTTATGTACTGGTATGTCTGTGACATTGTACAGTCACACAACAGCTATACCTAGGATAGAACTGGACTTCATAGGTTCATAGTTTCATAGGAGAGTATTAGGCTAATATTCCAAGATGACATAAACTCCTAGCCACATTTAACATGTGTTTCACAATTTTAAATAGCTATGTGAATAAAGTTCACAGAGTTATGAGCCTATGCTGTGTTAACTGAAACCAACTGCCCCTATCCATGAGGGATACAGGCATGACACCAGGAGTACAATTACCATTAACCATCCATTGATCCAGGTTGCACTTGAAGAGGGTCAGGAAAGGCCTTTGCTTTACATGAATGGGAAGCTTGTTCCAGAGAAAGGTGTAGTGTCTGAGAGACATTTTTATCTCTCCAATATGATTTATGTCCAAGGCTAGATTAACATCCTTGGAATGATTGACCCCACATGCAGCTTTCATTAACAATGTGCAACATTCCATTATGTCCAGATTGTAGAATCCCCTGTAGGGCAGACACAAATTGGCTCTTAGTAGTCTGTAGGGGACAGAATACAGGAATATGGCTTTCAGTCTTTCCACACAGGACTTGTTTTTTACATCCTGTATCTTCCTTGTGAAAAATCTCTGGTGTTGCTCCAGCTGTTGCAGATATGTGGTGAGTGTCATGCAAAAAGGTGAATTGTTCTCAATTATCATTGTGATAAGAGCGGAGTACAAGGTAATTATAACATCCTTTGATCTGGATGCCATGCCCGTGTTTATGAGCTGTGCCACATAGAAAGGATTTGTCATCACTATGGACACATGGTGGTCGAACTTCCAATAACTATCTACCTGAGTACCCAGATCACATACCACTGGATCCACCACTCATTGGGCTGTGCTGTCTATTTTGTAATTAGCTTCAGTATTTGCTTTACAAAAGGGAATAATTATGCTTTATTTGGACATTTTCATGTGTCTCCATGGTTATGGCTCCAGTTATTTGTGTGAATTAATGAGTTCTGCAGTATATTAATACAATTAGTGGACTGAAAGATTCTCTACAATTTGCAGTCTTTGCAAATTTGATTGGACAAAGGCTGTCTAAGTTTGCCTTGACTTTTGTGAATTAACAGAAAAGGGCCTAGTACAGAACCCTGTCATAATGCACTGTTCACTGGCCTCTTGTTAGAGATGAATTCACACATTTGACAGTATGTGTCCTGTTGATGATCCACTGTGCTACCCCTTGGTGATGTAGCAGTTTATGGCTAGTTGAAACAGTTTTGTTGTAATACCTGAGTATGGAATTGTGCCAAATGTCTTGGCCAGGTCAAGTTAGGTGGAATATACATTCTGTCTCTCATCCATGGCTTTGGTGACTTTCTCAAAAAAGTGAACAAGATTTAACAAACATGAACTAGCCTTAACAGATGGGTTTGTTATACAGTCGGGAGATTACCTATGTCCTTGTTGATAAGGGCCATAATGATTCTTTCAACTGGCTTACAGATGAGGCTAGTCAGGCTTATGGGTCTATAATTTCCTGTGTCGGGTGATGGTCCTCCATTGTCAGACAGATTACTGCTGCTGTCCACCATTCTGCCAGAAAATAGCCTGTCTGGAGGCTATGGTTAAGTAGGGATCCAACTGTGTCTGCTAGATTTTGTTTTAATTTATTGATAAGGCAACTTGGGATGTTGTCAGGGCTCATTGATATCATGCTTTTAGCCTTAGAGAGTGCATAGATGAGCTGCTCACTTGAGAAAATATTCTGATTAATGTTTGTATTTATACAAATACAAGCAGTGACAAGCAGTGGGGTCAGGGGAGTGAAGCTTAATCCAAATCTGTCAGCTAGCAGGTCGTCTATTGCCTTCAGTTGAGTATAGGTAGTGTCATCCGTTAACATCTTTGTGCATAGCTGTGTATTCCCCTTAAGATTCTGCACTTATTTAAAAAAAAGATTTGTGACAACAAAACTAAATACAAAATTGGGTATGCATCACATGACACACAGTGGAAACTGTTAACACAGTCATACAACTCTACCTAGTTCACGTCATTATATCAGTTACACATCGTATGCCTATATGTTTATCATTGGAAATGTCTGTGTGAGGGCTCTGATACCATGTATGGGCATGCATGAGGTGGATGTGGTTTATGCAGAACAGTTAATGACACAAATGCTGACAATCACATAATGCTGCTGGGCAACACCTGAATAATCCCTGTGAATAGCAACACAATTGTGTATACAATGAATTCCCCAAAGTTGCTAGTATATGTGATATGGTCATATGGATGGCACAGTTGTGCAGTGGTAGTGTTGTCACCTCACAGCAAGAAGTTCTCCAGTTCGATTCTCTGCTGGAAAACCTTCTGTGCAGAGTCTGCATGTCCTCCCTGCATTTGTGTGGGTTTTCTCTGGGTGCTCAAATTTCCTCCCATATACAAAGACATGCATCTAGAGTGTTTTTCCCCGGGCCTCCACTGAAAATTGGCTTTGTTCCAGGTTGGACTTTCCCAGTAAACAAATGTTAAATAAATAAATATTATTGTAGCCAAAACCAGGAGAAAGTACACATGGCAAGGTACAGATAAAATATAATTTTAAATTATATTTTATCTGTACCTTGCCACGTGTACTCTCTCTCCTGGTTTTGGCTACAATACTATTTCATTTTACGTGGAGTCAGTTTCATCCTTCTATGTGTTTTTTTTTTTTTTTGCATATCAAAATAAATAAATATGTTTGTGTATATAACAGCATTATAATATGTGGGTGAAACAAGTCGTATGTGCCCATGCAATCAGTATGATGTAATATTGTTGTATATCACATAGCATTTCATGATGGTAGGCATACTGATGCACACCTGTGCCATACTGCAAGTCTCACTGTGATGGTTGAATGAGAAATGTGTAGAATGTTAACATACTCCACTAAAAGAACACATGCCTTACTAAGGCAACAATATATGTAACATCGTCCCATGTCAACAGTCATCAAGAGGAATATTACTACAGCTGTTATGGAAGGAACATGTAATAAAATGGCAGCAGTGGCCATCAATACATTACCTCAAATCACAGATTGGAATACACTGTTGTAGGGCTACTGTACATCCACAACTCAACACAGTAATGTGGATGACAGCACCTTTAACGTGCAATCTTCATAGGGTCATATGACATTAATAAGCTAATGGCCAACATCACATGCAATTCTAGCCATTATTATAGCATCTAAACCAAAATCACCATATGTGTATGATACATACATACATACATTTTTTTCAGGCATGGGCATTAAAGCCCTTCTAGCTTGCCAATATGCCAAAACACTTGTTCCCATAATAATTGTCCAGGCTGTTCTTAAAAATATCTAAACTAGTACTTGCTTTAATGTAATTTGGTAGACTGTTCCAAGCAGCAGCTACTCTGTCAGAGAACCAATTAGTGCACTTCTCATTCTTACAGAATCTTCTACATATGTTATCTGATGATTCTCTAGTACTTTTTGATAACCCCAAACATTCCCAGAGATAGTTGTCCCTAAATGCCCTATATACCTGAATAAGATCTCCTCTTAAATATCTGTAACAGACACTGTACAAGTTCAGATATTTTAGTCTTTCATAATAACTTAGATTTTCACATCCATTGATGCCTTTAGTATATTTCTGCTGTACTCTTTCCAGTTTATTCATGCTTGTTTTCCTATAGGGTTTCCATATTGTTATTCCATACTCAAGTTTGAGTCTAATGTAACTAACAAACAACATCATTATTTTTAATTTCCTAGACTTTATAAATCTTTTTATACAACCTATAGTTCTATAACTATCATTAGCCAATTGGTTGATATGATTAGAAAAACTCATAGCTGAATCTACCCATATACCCAAGTCCATAAATGAGCCTACAGTTTCAAAAACTGTGTGCTTTATTAAATATTCACCTTTCAGTTTATGTCTCCCAAATCTCATATGCTTAGTTTTTGATGTATTTATCAACATATTATTCTGCTGTGCCCAAATGGTCAATTTAGACAAATTATTTTGCAGACATGCCTTATCTGTAACACTTGTAATCGGTTTACCCAATTTCAGGTCGTCAGCATATAGACTGTAGAACACTTCAGATGAAAAAGTAAGGTCTGAAAGATACAATCGAAACAAGTAAGGGCCTAGTACAGAGCCCTGTGGGATGCCTTGACTGTATCTAAGGATTTCACCTGTCCAGTTGGTGTGTGATATTTGCCATGTCCTATTTGTAAGCCATGCAGCTATCCCTCTTATCAACAGTACATCAATATCTAGTTGTACTAATTTATTGATCAGTGTTTTGTGCATGACCCTGTCAAATGCTAAAGTTAAATCTATATAAATCACATCACAGCACAATTTTTGATTCATAGCTGTTATTATATTGTTATAGAACATCATGTTACAGGTGGTAATGGATGTATTTTCAACATATGCATGCTGATATATGGTTTAAAGTCCCAACCTATCCAGTTCTGATAATAACTTATCAAGTATTACCTTCTCCATTATTTTTCCACAACATGAAAGTAGACTTAAGGGTCTATATGATTCTGGGTTTGTCCTACTCCCCTTTCCCTTAAAGACAGGTTTAAAAATTGCATGTCTCCAATCTTAAGGAATCTCCCCCTATTTATATGATCTAGTAAATAATAGACGTAATGGCAGTGGAAGTTCTTGCTTAAGTGTTCTCAGGTCATTGTTTCTTATTCCGTCTCTTCCCTGTGCTGTGTTTGGATCCAGTTTGATGGTAGTAGGGTTATGTGCAAATGTAAGTGTGGGATTGTATTACATACTGCCTTTGTCCATATGTGACATGTGCACCACTCCATGACAGAATGAGCAATCACACATCCAGTGGTCTGCATTTGGCTTGCAGAGGCTCCTGGAAGGGCTGTGGATCACAATGTATGTATGCATCTTTGAGATGATGACATCATCCATGTTTCTGCAGGAAGCATGTCATGTTGCCAGATTGAATTAGGGGATCTTGGATTCATGGAGTGATGTTAAAGTTTCTGAGTGGGGATTCAAATGAAAAGAGATTCAAAAGATCATATAGTGGCAGCAATATACCACCAACCAAAAACACACACACACACACACACACACACACACACACACACACACACACACACACACACACACACACACACACACACACACACACACACACACAGCAGTTGAATGAGGTCAGATTTGAACACGAGGCATGTGTAGGTATACAAATTGGATTCCATACAATGCAACAGTAGCACCACCACAGATATCTGACTATATTGTTGCAGTGCACTTTACAGAGATTACAGCATAATTGTATGCTGAGAAGAAGATATTGGGAGGAGTGTGTCACATAGTTGAGGATTTACATTTTGGTGTACAATTGTCTACATACTCAAATTTGAATGAACACACACACTGTCTGCTGTGAGATTAGAACCACAAACTATCTAGCCACACAAGCTAAAGAACACAGTAGTTAATGTTTGTGCCAACAAAGACAGGTGAGTGCAACACTGTCAGAGTGAAATTTAGATGGGATCACATAAAAAGTGTATGTTGATAATAAGAAGTGGACAAGAATGCATGACATAGATGTAGTCTTGCATGTGGTTTTAAAATTGTCTCCATACTGATAATAGAATGAACATACACACAGAAGTTGACTACAGTGAGATTAGACCCACTACCTAACTATCCACAGAACACATTACTTAATACTAGCACTACAGCACAAGTTTGACTTTTGTACTGTCAGACAACATGTGATAGCAAGTGACATCATTAGTATCTGGTGAGAAGAACATGTTAGCAGGAGGGCCTCACATGCTGCTCTAAAATGGTCCCCAGAATGAGAGCTGACCAAGCACAAGCAAGTTGACTGCCGTGATATTAGAACCCCTACCTAGTTAGCAACATATCACAATATTCAGTGCTAGCTCCACAGCACAACCCTACCATACATCCTGTCAGACAACATTTTATAGCAGATGACATCATGTGTTTGGTGATAAGAAGATGTTAGTAGAATGCCTCACATGCTGCTCTAAAATGGTTTCCTGAACTGAACACAAGTTGACCACAGTAAGATTAGCAACCATAGTACTTAACTCAAGCTCCAAATCACAAGTCTGATTTTATACTGTCACAGAACCCTTTATAGCATATGACATCATCACTGTATGTTGGGAAGAAGATATTGGGAGGGCTGTATAAACTTGTGGTGTAGTCCCCTTCCTTGGCTTCCTGTTGGATTGTTTGATATTTTTTTTCTGAATTCCCACAAGCAACTTCTGCAAATGGCTGAGGCATTCAACAATGATACTTTCTAAGACCTCTTGAACCATAACTGGAAGCACCTGGTGGGTGATGTAATCCCATGTCATCAATACTTCCAGAGGGTACCAATGCACCAGATGCCAGGGCAATACTACCTGCTGCTGATGGGCCAGGTAGTGCAGGGGCTGCAGAGGATGTACTGCCAGGGTGCATCTCAGATGTTCTGGGCATTGGTGTGGCAGCCATTGGAGGGGTGGCAGGCTGAGCCACAGTGGTTGGCCTACTTCCCTATGCTGAAAATCATTTTATTTGTTTTTTAGAAAAGTTTGACGTCAAAATGGTATGATCACACATATATAAAAAGAGAGATAAGGGGTTGGGTGAGAGAGAAAAAAAAACAAATGAATAGAACCATTATATGTCACTTACATTATTTATTACAATTTAATATACTTTTACTATTATATTAGATATAGATCCTTCAATATCAAAAACAGGATTGTGAATTGTAACAAATAATCCTTGTATATGTATGATAAGCATATATTGCATATATCCTTTTAAAGATAATACAGATTAAGTTAACAACATGGCATTTATGCCAGTTTTGATGAAATTAGTATTAAATAATGATATTTTTGTAATTAGAATGCATTTGTTATTTTTGGGAATTGAACCCACCAAATCTGCATGCACTATTACACTTTCCTACTACAATTACCTTGTGCTACAGAATAAATCATGCATTCTTGCTTTTACAGTTAAGACATGTATGCTTAAGAGACATGAAAGCATTGCACACACCAGTCTTGGCTACCCATGGTTTCTACATGAGATGATGTTGCTTTATCTGTCTGGTTACACAACTGAGGGATGTCAGCAGTTCTAAACTCATCCAACCACTGGTTGAGATGTGCCTGCTTGTGCCATTTCAGGTCATTATAATGATGTCTGCACTGCTCTCCAGTGCATGGCATGCCAGTCACACTGAAGACAGCCTTGGCTAGACTGTTCCAAGCCTCACCTTGTACAGAGACTGGGTATGGTCCCCCTACAGTAGGTTACAGATGTAGCACATTACAAGAAATACAATGGATATTCTTGACTCCTCCACTCCCCATCTTTGAGCCCTGAATTGGGCACCAGCCTTCCCAGCTCCTGTCATGCCTACATAGGTCATCCAACAACAGTTAAAGTGTTTTTCCTACCAATTTGTGATATCACATTTTATGGCCAGTGTGCAAACCTGCACAATCATGCCAACCATGTTTGTGCAATATTAAGCCAAGTGCAACATTTCCAAACAGGCAGGAAGGCGGTTTATGAAATGGGAAGGATGATGTTACATTTGGCATTGACTTATGGCACGTATGCTGCTATTCCTGGCAAACGTTTGCTCAATATTCAACAGTAACATGTTAAATGCCTTGACGTTTAAGACCTGAATTTGGGGGATCAATTTTATGACTTGGCACATATTTTGTGGGGCCTTACACACTGATAAAAGTAATACTTCCAGTGTGAGATTCAAACCTATATAAAATAGAGAATACATATACTTCCACATAGGCATTTTTATTTCATTGCCACAGAGGAAATGTTAGTCAAACATGACCATTAATAATATATACACATTGCAGAGTGAGGGGTGCTACACTTTAATTAACTATGTATATGTGTCACCTGACAAGGTCCTGGTTTATGCATTCTCAGGTGTGATGCAGGAGTAATGTGTGACGCTATACTGGAAATGCATTTACTTGTATTGCTTTCAGAGTAGATTTTTGAATTCTGGGTCAGACCACACAATGCATTCTATTTTTTCAGCTATACTTGTGCTATGTGAGTTGTGTAGATTACTGTCAGCAAAGTACGAAGTCCATTCCTGGTTAGAATAAAAAAAATAATTACAGAACCACAATTGTCATGATTCCCCCAGTTACACATATAATTAATGTGATATCATGTGTATGCTCAATCAACATGCTATACATAGTTATTATAGGTTCATAGGTTGGTACTAGGCTATCGGCCCTAGGGCCTATAAAAGCTTAGCCATAACAATTCCCTGGCTATTTCTTCCCACACTATTTACTTCCCTGGATCCCTGTCTAGCAGGGCGACTGACATGATATAGGTTCATAGGTCATTATTAAGTATATTATTATTTTTCTAATAAATTACAGTGGAACACCATTTATAAAAAGTAGAGTGTGTTGGAATAGAACCCTGGCTCACCTGGGCTGTGGCCATGAGCTTACACCTGGTGTCACATAGAAAAATAGGTGTCAGGTATATTTTTTGCAGTCAGTACTGTCCAGAGTCCTGATGGCTGTGCAATACCGCTTAGCGTGTTTGCACAAAGGAAGATGAAACAAGTAACAATGTTTCTATTATGCAAGTAACAATCTTTCATTTTTGTCTGCAGCAGTGAACCCTGTTTGCATACAGGTAAGCAATGAGCAAATATTACAGGCAAAAGCTAATATATATATGTTTTGTAAAGAATGTGTATGATCGTTTATCAGTAAAAAAATAATGTGGGAGTTGAACTATGGTCTACCTTTCTTTGGTATTGCATGCCTCAACATCTTTACAAGGTGTGCTAGATCACCTACAGAATACTGACAGCCCAAAACACCGTCACCCATATGGCTGATGCCATATGGTCGACACTCACAATATCGACAAAGCCAGAACTGCACAAAAAAGGAAAATAAAATTTCCATTTTTGTGCTAGCAGGGGGGGCTATTCCCCCTGCACCCCCCGTGGGGGGCTCTGCCCCCCCCACACCCCCGTACCTTTAATATACCAACTCCAAGATCGCATTACAGTGCAAGAATGGAAATTTTTCCATTCCACACTATTGGGAGATAGCATTTCCCCATTGTTGATATTCTGAACATCGACCATATGGTGTTGGCAATATGTGTGTCGGTGTTGTGAGCTGTTGGCATTCTGTATGGGACCCAGTGTGCTGCACACATTTGGTTTACAAGTGTAATTTATGCTGTCATTATCATCCAAGGTACTGACCACCACGGAATGCCACTGAGCGTGATTGCACTTCCTAAGACAACTGACATTCATTTTAAAATACTTTAGCACATGTTAAAGAATTACACAGCTCTGAATTTGAACTATCATACTAATGAAATTACAAAGCACAGTGGCAGTGTGTTATCTGTCCTTTTCACAAACATAGCTTTGCAGCAGCAATCAAATCATGTGCTGCAAGCAATTCCCATCCCCTCTACAGTATTAACAGGACATGTACTTGTACATTCTCAGTTGGTTGTACATGTGTGGCTTACATATTTAGTGCAATGAGTGATTACATAACCATTTATGAATATTTCTGCCCTAATGCAACTCTGTCTTCTCTTTGCATTGTGTTCATTCGTCCCTTATATCTGCTGTAATCTCAAACATGCTGTCTACAGTACATTTTGTATCATTCTCCTTTAACTATATGATAAAAATATGTGATGGTGAAAAACATTTTTCAGCACAGGCCAGAGAGTTTGTCTATTATTGAACAAAAAAATGAAAAAAAATTGCTGTTTTGCTTAATTTAAAAGCTTGCTGAAGTTAGTTCCACACTTTGGAAGAGTATCCTCACTCACTGTAGGGAAGGTTGTCTGAATTGTTATTGTGTTTTCCTTCTCTCTCACACTAATCATTCACAGTTGCAACCTATTAGCAACTAACAACGGTGTAGAGGCCATAATATGTTTACATCTGCTACGCAAAATCAGAAGTTTGCTATTCAGGAATTCTAATGAGTTCACATCTTATTTGCATCTTCACCATGCTCATAGGGCTAAGTCTACATTATAAAAAGGTAACTGTATAGCTAAGGAATTTGAAGGTGAGGAGACTTTTGTATTTGGACAAAACAGAAGATTGATATGCCTTTGAAGGTGATTAATCTCTAGAGAAGGCTTCTAATTTGGCTAAGGTATGCTTGTATTATTCAAGTACATTCTAGATTTAGTCTTCTTCTTTTCCTGTTGGGGTCACCACAACATAACAATGGTCCATAGAATGATTGGCAGTGAAATTTTACAGTGTCAAGTTACCAGCCTGGTGGCCAACCTTCCACAGAAAGCGCGCGCGCACACACACACACGCACACACACACACACACACACACACACACATGCACACACATATCTAGGGCCAATTTATTGTGTCCAATCTAGCTGCAGCATGTCTTTAGGATGTGGTAGGAAACCAGAGCACCCAGAGGACACCCATGGAACTGTAGGAAAGATATGCAGACTCCACACAGAAGAGACCCCAGCCAAGAATCCAACTGGAAAACCTCTTGTAGTGAGGTGGCAATGCTAACTGCTGCACCACCCATATATTCTCTTTTTAGTAAACTGTTAGAAATCTATTTATATATCTATGGCAAAATGGAACTTTTATCAGTATGCACTTCTTATACTTCACTTTTGGCACAGGCATTTTTGGCAGTCATTTAGATTTCATAGCTAGACAGGTTATAAATTTTTATCACCAGTATTATTTTTAAAACTTGATATGACAATATTATATGCTATTGGAGAGAAATAGGATGTATATTTCACTGGCACAGGTGTTATGCTTCTGAGATGACCCAGGGCTACCTCCAGGTGAGTGACGGGCAGAATGTGAAGTGACTGTGAATCATAAATTGACTTTTCTGTTTTAAATGTGTACATATTCTGATAATTGTGTTGAAAACATACGTATCAATTTAGTTATGTGGTATTCCTTGGCTTGTACAGACCTTCAGTTTTTCATTGTTTTGGGTTGGGTGAGCAACTTACCATTTGTCTGCTGCAAGAACAAAAGTGTGTTTCTTGTGCTTTTCTGTTGAAAATGTGCAGGCATCCTGATATTTCAGTGGTTAACATGATACATTACTTAAATGGTATTCCTAGGTTTGTGTGTGAGAGGAAACAACCACATAACTTCAGTTTTACTAAATGAAAAGTGTAGTTCCAGTGCTTATTGTTGATAAATGTCTACAAAAGCAAGACAGGAGTATGTGGTATGTATGTGTTTTATCCTTCTCTGTTTTATGTCACAAAGGATTATGGCGCTCAAGCTTCCAGATCCATGTAAGCCCCCTTTCAGTGACTCTGAAAATGAAGTGATAATTCAGTCTTTCAGTCATCATGGAGTCTTTCTGCTTGAGAGAGGATGTTGGGATATGGTTGCCAGAATGCAGGTATGAAACAGTTAGTGAATGATGTCAATGTAGCAGGAATTTTGATCAGGTGTATCACTGAGCCACTGATATGATTTCATCAACTCAGAGAACAGCATCTGCAGTTGCCCGAGAACAGTTGGCTAGAGGGTGTGGTTCTGCTACAGAGACCCACTGACACCATATGAAGAGTTCCTGCCCACTGTCAGAGATCCAGACAGGTCAGTGGAGACTGAGCACCATGTGCTTGATGCCGATGCTAATGTGGCTGGGAGGGCAAATGCGTCCCAGGAGCAACTTCCAGGAAAGTTTACATATGGCATGTTTTACATTTGCTTGTATACTAAATATATAATTTGACTAATGCTTCCTGGGAGTTATTTTTCTGTACCTGTTGATAAGATAATAGAGTTATATGATACAGTTATTCAGTACACATGGGTGTGGGTGGATGTGTCAGCCATGTTTCAGTTTCAGCTATTTTTTACAGGACATATAGGTGATTGTATATTCATTGTCCCCCAGTATTATTCCCACCACAATGGTTAATTGCTGTCCTTTCCTTGCTTCATTTCTTCCAGGACCATCCTCCCTACAAAGTGTGAAGACATCTGCACATGGTAAGCAAATGACCATTCATTAGATATATAAATTATCTGTATGTGTGAGGTGGGTGTAATGAGAGTCTGTATTTCTGTACCATCTGTGATTGTGTGACCATTATTATTTTGTTATCCTATAAATTGGTTTAATATGTAGTGTACTACTAATTTACTTCCTCTGTTCATTGCTTATTATCATAGGTGATCCTGACAGTGGAAGTGCAGGACTCCTACTACCTGATATTGGAGTATCGGTAAGCTCTGATTATGATGGTGGTGGCCAAACAGAGGCACAGTCAGGGGGTGCAGAGAATGAATCTGACACTGAGGTTGTGCCTTATCCATCCCCTGTATTTCCTTCAGACACAGTCAGTATGCCTATACATACCCATTCCACTGAATCCTCTGATATTGGACAGGATGAGGGTGATACACTTGAACAGGGTAGTATGGTTACTGTGGTTTCAGTGTCAGTTTACTCTGGCCATATCCAAAGTGTGGGCAGGGTGCCATGCAAAAGAGTTGGTAGGGGTCCTCAGAGAATGAATCATTGCTTTAGAGACAGAATTAGAGAACATCTATATAGTATGAGTAGATGTGATATTAAAAATGTGCTGGGTAAGCATGTAGCCAAGGAAGGGTACATACATACATTTATATTTCTTGTACTTGAAGTATGCTCACCAAATATAAGGGAAGGTGATGTTAAAACGTATACTGAAAAACTTGAAATTAAATGGATACTATTGCTTCAAACAACAAGAGGTAAGGGATTAAATGAGTATGTCCCTTTAAAACTTGTTTTAAGATCACGTGGCCTGAAGTGCTAATTTTTAATTATTTAAATTCTGATATTTTATGGAAACTTTAGATCTGATGAAGCACCAGGTTTTGGTGTGAAAGGACTTATCATTTTCCATTGTTTTTATTGTTTTACTGTTTGGTTGTTTCTTCTCTATGCTTGTGTTTTATTAATGTATTTTCTACACTTTTCGGACAGCTGGCTCTTCATTTTTGGTTTTAGTGATTAGAGGAGGCCTGTTGTCCACCTTCTACGTGATCCTGGTGTGTCATTATGTGCCACTTGACATATGTTTAGGGCCATCATGGAGGCACAGGCATATTTGGGTCTATATTAAGTGATTGAAACTGTAGGTAATCAAATACCTAAAGGTTGACCCCTAAACAGCGAAAGCTGTAAACATCGAATGGCCACTTCCGCAAATTCTTTCAAAGGGAAAGAATTTGCTTTGCTGTTATCGGGAATCTGTTCTGTTCTCCACTGTAGAGTGATCTTGGATTTGGTATATTTAGTTAGGAGGTGTGTAGGGACAAAGCCCACCCATATGGGGGGGTGGCGGTCAAAGCCCCCCACTCGAATAGGGTTTGAATTTTTTTTTTTCTTCGGCCAAGTGAATTCTTTCCCTATGAAAGAATTTGCAGAAGTATCTGTTCGATGTTTACAGCTTTCACTGTTTTGGTGTTGAACTTTAGGTATTCGACTATGTAATGTAGACCTGCATGTTCCACTACAGCCTCTGAGGACATACTTAAAGTTCTAGATGTGGCATAGGCTGAAGTGAGTGACTGCCTCCACTGTGTAGGTGATTCAATGGACTGGATGAATGACAGGATGGAAAGGGAAGTGTCTGCGATGGAAGGTCTGCTGGAGGGGAAAGGGCATCCATGTGGCCATTGATCAGCAGCATCATCTGCTGTTACCCAACATGGCTGTACCTGATCCCGCTCCTGTAATGGCACTACTTCCAATGCAACATAAGTGGTTGAGGTGTTCTTATGCAGATGTGGTAAGCCATGGTGTTGTGGACCTGGGAGTAGTCATGAGGAGAGCTAGTCTAGCAGACATTGCTCACATTTGGGTAGCAGCAGCATATCTGATCATGGGTATGGACATGCAGTGCAACTCCTGACAGAGACAGTTACTGAGTTCACGGGAGATGATGATGAACTGTCACCTCTACCATGCATGGCTCACACCTGTCCAACATACCAGGATGTAGAGCTAGCAAGCACAGAGCTTTGCTCATACACACATATTTCACATTGTGTGCCCATATAGACCTACACATATAACAGGTACATGAGGCATTTGTGAGGCTTGCAGGTCATTTTGTTTCATTAGTCATTTGGTAATTAACTACATTGCTGCCTGCCTGTCTTTCTTATTCACACACACTCACTACTTTTGTGTCAGCCTTGGCTTCCTGCCTACCAAAACAACACCATATGGAAATGATGATAACTGTGCCGTATCTTTGTTTTCTATCTTTTAGATTCAGGGATACATATGTATTTTTTTTTATGATGCACAGAATGCATAACTGACTAAGTGCTTAATATATATGTGTTGGTGATGCTATTTTGGAAACTGTACTGCTTTCTTACAGACGTTTTAACGTTGTGATTAATACAGGTCTATATTATCAAAAGATGAAAACAGCAAATGCTTTCATCGAACTGAAAGGGTCGAAACCCCTAAACAGTGAAGACATGGTACAGTGATTTTTTTCCCAGGAAAAAAATTGGTGGACCGTCTTTGGGACTTTCCCATTTCCTCCACTATGGTGCCATCTCGGAGTTGGTATATTTAAGTAGGGAGGGGGTCGTGTTTGAATATTTTTTTTCTTTTGCGGAGCAGCGATTTTTTTCCTTGGGGAAAAAAACGCTGTACCGTGTCTTCACTTTTTAGTGGTTTCAACCTGTTTGGTTAGATGAAAGAGCATTTGCTCTTTTCATCATTCGATAAGGTAATATAGACCTGATTAATACCTTCAAATCATTGATATGTCAGTGTGGCTTGTTGTTCCAGCTGTGAGAATGTTGGGATAATTAGAGACTTTGGAATGTTTTTTCTATTGTGCATATTTTTGATGCATGAGGCCTATTAGCTGATAAACAGCAGAAATCTATTGGCAAAAATTAGTGTTCTCACATACTGATGCACCTTCTACTTAGGTACATTTGTAAGTAACAGTATGGAAGTATCTGCCATTCATTTGTGTTCTTACCCATTATTTTCCTGTTCCAGGTTTAACACATGCCTTGATAGTCCTGCAGTTACAACCGCATTATTTCGGGATGGACTGTATGTGATGTTAGCAGTACACAGCCATCACATGGGTAACTAAAGGTGGGGAGTATTGCCTGATATCAGTTTTACTGTATTTATGTATGTGCATAAGATTTATTTTGGGGCTGACTCTACACACAGTGTAGAGTCGCTTACTGAATGCAAATTGGTGTGCTACTGTGTGCGCCACGATGTGACGTGCACACGTTTGTAGTGAGCCATGTAGGGTTTATGAATTTAGCCCAACATCTCAGGGGCTGAAGAAATAATTTTACATAATATTCTTAACAATCTAGCAAAGACTAAAGGATTACTTACCAATTTTTGGTATTACAGATAACATTATTAAAAGATTAGCCAAGTATTTTGAACACTATAACTTTTCATAATCACATACAACGCACTTTATGACTTGAATTTATAAGACAATAACAAATGGAAAATATATCACAAAAATAGTCATGTCATTTATATACTACATATATTTCTGTTAGCTGTGTATTAGTCCTATGAGTAATGATCATAGAATTGGCACAGTACAGAAGAGTAACACCATAGTTTGCTAACAATCTGCTTCCTGATTTTTAGGTCTGATTTATTTAACCTCACTTAACTAGACAGTACTCTGAGGCAATTTGGAATGTAGACTAGAATCTATAATAATCTCCTTGGCCTCATGTCTAGTAACTACTTTCGAGCCAATAAACATATGTATGTTTCATGTTTTACAGAAAGCCTTTTACACAGTTATTATAATCCAATTCTCTTTACTATTAGCTAATACTTGAATTATTCACTGTCCCCAAGACCAGACATTTAGATATGTGTTCATTCATTTTTAATAAAACTAAAACTGAATCCATTCATTATGCAGCCTTATCTTATGCCACTATATTGAAGACTAGTTGAGCTAAGGACTTTTGAGTATTGTAAACAAATCAGTTAATATACTAGCGCAACATGAAATGAGCTAAGAACTACAAAAATAAAAAAAACACCTCTTACTTATTGCACTCCTGTACTATTCACATACTAATGCATATTGAAATTTTGTAGCAAAATGTTAGTCAGCTCCATTGCTATACAGGGACAATGCCGTGATGATGAATTAGGCAACCCAAGTTTAATTAGTCCCCAGGATTCAATAAAGCATTTTTCCCGTGCCAGAATAGTGTAGCAGCTTCTGCACAGAATGTGGCTACCGAGCAATTCAGTAAACAAGGCTGAGGATGTGCACGAGCCTGCCAGCACTATTCTGGCACTGACACCACTGAATAATGCTAATTACCTCATTTGCTGCTGAAAACCATGCAAATGAGGTGAATTAGTGATTCAGTAAGCCAGCAGGCATCCATACCAGAACAGTGTCCGTTATAGAAATGCATTTGGTTACTGGCCGTGTACATTTCTGCAAAAATCAAAACAAGGGCATGACAGCTCACATGTATTATGACTATTAGGCATGCCAATCACCAAAAATATGGCCATTGGCATGGAAAATAGTTGCAAACGTATGAAAATAAAAGTTTTTTTTGCCCAATTTCGGCCATTTAAGTGTAGCACAGCACCATGCAAACAGGCTCATGGAGAAAATAAAAAAAATGTGAAAATACAATTTTAAGTGAAATCCACATTTTTCTATTATAATGGGTAGCATGCAGAATCAAAACAATAACAGGTAACACTGGTTGCTAAGGAGAAAGGCTCTGGTGTAGTGGTGTAACAAGGGACTAAGGCAGTGGGGTATGAAAATGAGCAACATTTACTGAATAGCAAAATGGGAGACCATTGTCTGGATGCACCTAACTTCGTAGGAGCTATAAGGAAGTGATGTAAGTAGGAGAAGCAGCTGACATGAAAAGGGTGTGTGTCATGCTTGGTGTAAGCACATAGGAACTCAATGGCTTCCATTTGAGCTTAGCCATAGGTGCCGGAAGCTGTTAAAGACTGGGGAGGGGGTGGAGGGTGACAGGGGCACTTAGTGAACTAAAAAGGGTAATTTTTTTATAACTATTTGCTATCACAAAATAGGTTCACTTGGAGGACATTTTAAGCTTAGGCAATTCCCTTTTGGTGCTTGAATTAACATTTTCTGATTGGTCTTAACTATCCCCATGGCTGATAATTGTATATTAGCCCTAGTGAAAACAAATGTGATCATACCATAGATAATTTGAGGGGGCCATGCAAGAGATGCAGCATTTAGGAGCTGCCTCTATCCATTAGTGACATGAGGGGAAATCCTGGAGTACATTTTCTATTACCCATCCTTAGATCCAAGTTGCATTTAAATATGGATTGATGAGCTTTGCTTTATTTTTATGGATAGTAGCCTCTGTGATATTTATTCATCTCTCCACAACATTCAGTTTAGATACCTGGACTAAGTATTTCTGATGCCATTTGACTTGCTGATGTTCAGTAGATCCATCTGTATTAAGTCGGAGGATGCTTTGTATGCCAGACATGTCACCTCTAAGCACTCTGTAGGATACTGAATATAGTAATAAATCTTTGAGGTTGTCCATGCAAAACCTATTGCTTAGGACTTGTATCCTTTTAGTAAGGTATCTCTGAAGGTATTCCAATTGTTGCATGGGGCTGGACAGATACAAGCCAAAGTGGGCATTATACAAAATGATTGACATAATGAGAGCTTTGTAAAGTGGGACAACAACATCTCTAGATCTAGTCACAATCAAATTGTTTATAAGCTGTGCAATATAGAAAGGCTTTTTTATGACTCTGGGCACAAGTTGGTCAAAAGTTAGGTCACTGTACACAAGTTCCCAAATGCCAAACAAATGGATCAGTTCTCAGAGGGCATTGTCATGATTTTGACACCAGTTATTATTTGTGAAAAACCTTCCTGCATGATGGTTAAGTCATTTGGGCATTCAACAACTGTTCCTAGCTTGCAGTCATCTCAAACTTAGCTGACCAAAGCTCTTTGGTATTTCCTGTTATTTTTGAGATGTATATGTCAAACCGAACAAGTCACAGCACCGAACCCTGGGGGACTCTATTGGTGACTGGTGTCTTCCTCTGTTTTGATCTGCTGCATCCTGTGAGCCAAGTTGACAATGCAGCTGGTGATGTAAGTGTTTGCTCCTACATTATTCATCTCTTGTACTACACCTGAGTAGGGGATTGTGTCAAAAGGCTTGGCCAGGTCAAGGTAATGCGGTGTGAACTGTTTTACCTTCATCCATTGCTTTGGTAACAAGAGTAAAGCTTACAATTTGCCCATGATTTTGAGCCTTTCACACTTTCCTCTGGGCTGTTTTCAAACACATTTTTAGGGCCATGCATACGTGTATGCAGTCCTTGATTCACCTTCCTGATTGTATTAAATTATATTCCTTGTATAATACAGCACACTTGTTAGACTTAAGTTAGAGCGCATTTTAAACTTATTGTTTAAACATTTTTCCAGTAGGCAATGAAACAAAAATGCATTAACCAATAATGACAAAATTGCCCTATTCAGGACATTTCCATCACAAAGGTCTACTTCCACACACAACTGCATTTTAAATTGATTGTTTAAACATTTTTCCAGTAGGCAATGAAGCAAAATGCATGCACCAATAAGGACAAAACTGCCCTATTCAGAACATTTCCATGATAACAGTCTACTTCCACACACAATTGCATTTTAAATTTATTGTTTGAACATTTTTCCAGTAGGCAATGAAGCAAAATGCATGCACCAATAATGACAAAACTGCCCTATTCAGAACATTTCCATGATAACAGTTTACTTTCACACACAACTGCATTTTAAATTTATTGTTTGAACATTTTTCCAGTAGGCAATGAAGCAAAATGCATGCAGCAATAATGACAAAACTGCCCTATTCAGAACATTTCCATGATAACAGTCTACATACACACACAATTGCATTTTAAATGTATTGTCTGAACATTTTTCCAGTAGGCAATGAAGCAAAATACATGCATCAATAATGACAAAACTGCAATATTCAGAACATTTCCATGATAACAGTCTACACACAATATATAAACACAGAATCACAGTAGGCTGTAAGCCATAGGCATGTTGCACAGCTTCTTGAACTTATTTTCAATTGGGGGGACAAAAGGCCAAAAATCAGGGACGCATTTTAAACATTGCTTGTATAATTTTGGAAAGTTGCTTGCATAAAAGGTTATGTTACCACCATGCATTTCACTGCCGAGTCATGAACCCAGAACTCTATGCACTATAGTCAGAACAACATACCACTAAGCTAAACCAGCAGTTTCTTGAAAGACAGAAAGACAAACTTAAATGGCTATTATATCATTTAGTAAATTCAGTTCTCACTTCTCACCATAGCTCTCAACCTCTTAGCACAAAAATACAGAACAAAGCCAATAATGGGGGAATACAGCCCCAAAATAGGGACACATTTCAAATACTGATTTTATAACCTTAGAAAATTGTTAGAATAATAGGTTTTGTTTTTCCATTGAGGCATGCATTCACAAGTGATGGTGGCTAGGGACTTTAGGCTCTTTTTACCTATATCCAAGCTACAGGGTTTGAGCCTGAGTACCTCTAGCCACCTGATGTATATTTTCACACACACACACACACACACACACACACACACACACACGCACGCACGCACGCACGCACACACACACACACACACACACACACACACACACACCTTACTTACATCCCAACAGCCAGTAAATCCCACCAGACTCTGGAAATACATGCGCTGAGCTAAATAGCATCCCGCCGAGCTAAATAAAACCTTCAGCAGCATCCAAAATTAAATCCTTCTTCAGCAACAGCTAAAACTGTCTGTTCCTGCTTGCATTCAAAACCAAACCAGCCAGAAATACGTGCGCTGTGCATGATGACATCAGCTGCTAAAGCGCAAAAATGACAATAATTCAAAAATAAAGAACAGGATGAAAATAATTAGAACTGGAGAGTTGGGAGGTGATCTGCAAAAGTGGGGGGGCTCCCCTCCCCGCTCGCTCTATGGTTTTGGCACCCATGAGCTTAGCTAAGCACAGCTAAACAAGGGTGTGTGTCTGAGGCTGTATTTACTTATTCCATGAAATGAGGAGCATGCTGGCATCCAGGGGAGAGCCATTTCTGCTTAAAAGTGTTTCCTCTAGTTAAACGAATTTGTATGGCACACACTGACTCGTAAACAAAACAACCCCCCCCCCCCAAATAGAAGAACTGTTTACATTTGGGCAGCGGGTTTGCGCAGCTTAAAAGGAGCAGAAATGGGAAGGGAAAAAAACAGGAAATAGTGGAATAAAAGTAACCAAGAACAAATAATATAGCTGGCAGGTGGAATGTATCATAGTCAACCAATCAAACAGGCAGCATCTGCAGCACAACAGTATAAACTATGAAAACACCTTTCAGTCTGGTTTTTCTCACAAACTCTGTACCATTGGTGTACACACTCAAGGGAATTTTAACTGACAAAATGTTAGGGACTGCTGTCACTTTGACACATCAGTATGTGCTAGAGGCTGAGGGTGGTGAGGAGGATAATCCTGACAACCACCCCAGACTGAGGAGGAGAAGAGTGTTCAGATCCAGGGTAACCTACCAGGGGCTACATGATCTGGAGATACTAGAGTGCTACAGGGTGGACAGGGACATACTTCAGCAACTCATCAAGCTGTGGCAGCCTCACCTCAGACCCAGAGCTAACAGAGGGGAACACATCCCAGTGGATACCAAGGTATGTGTAGCCTTAAGAATACTAGCTACAGGTACTTTCCAAAGACCTACTGGGGACATCATGGGGGTCTCACAGGCATCTGCATCCAGGGTACTCCACCAGTTCTTGGATGCTATACTATCACATGCCAGTGAGCACATTTACTTCCCCAGCACCCGTGAGGAGAGGTCCAGCAATATTCACCTCTTCCACCATGTAGCAGACTACCCGGAGGTACTGGGTGCCATAGACTGCATGCACATCCACACCAAAGGACCATCCAGTAAACAGGGTAGGGTCTACGTAAACTGCAAGGTCTTTCACTCAATCAACTGCTAGGTCATGTGCAATGCCCAGGGCATTATCATTAATATGTGTGCTGGCAACCCTGTAAGCTATTACGACTACCACATCTGGCATTCCTCACAGCTGTACTAGGGATTTGCCAGAGGGAACATCCCATATGGCCACCTGGTGGGGGATGCTGGCTACACACTGGAGCTGTGGATGATGACACCCATCAGAAATGCACACATACACACACACACACACACACACACACACACACACACACACACACACACACACACACACACACACACACACACACACACACACACTCATTCAAGAATTGCATAATGAGGTACACACACAAACCAGGATCATTATAGAGCATGTGTTTAGGATGTTCAAGTCATGGTTCCACTGCCTTGACATATCTGATGGAGTCCTGCAGTACTCTCCAGCCACATGTGCACACATGTTCATAGTATGTGCCATGCTACACAATATGACCCTGCGGAAACAGCTGTGGCAGGAACAGCACAGGGAAGGGCCATAAAGTCCCCCACCATTGCTAAGGTCCCCAGAGCCACAGAAGGACTCAGAGGAGGAACCCCCTGAGCCAGCTACTGTAGGCAAATGGAGGCATGCCCAGTATGCCCTGGCCTTGGCAAAGAGGCAATGCATAGCACACACACTGACACTATAGGGATCCAGGGACTGACACCTCTCTCTGACTTGCACACACTGTAAAATGGATGCCACACACATCACACTACCTGTACCTTACCATGTATAGGTAGTGTACTGTGTGCATCTCACATAGGCAGCCCTCAAGCACCATCCTCACAACTGTCACAGGCACAAGGAAAGTCAGTCATCTTAACAACAAATGAATGGAGTAGTATGTTCTCATAGCATATCTATGGTATCGCTGCATGCATGCAAGGGAATGGGGTGGCCTACTAGGATAGCAGCAGACAACTGACAGTTATGTGGGACAGCAGGAAATGTTTGCCCAATACTGGCTTCTCCACACTTTGCAGTAGTACCCAAGGTGACAAATCCCACTGCAGTATATGTGGGTGGCCAACTAACTGGGAGGGTCATAGGTCACAGGCGTGGATATCAATTTGGAGGCCCCATACTCACCCCTCAGCCTCACCCATCAAGTCAGATGTAGAAAACCATAAAGAAATGTCTGGTAAAGGCCCACAAATGGTGACAATGATAAAATACCCCTCTACAGACTTATACAGTGATAGCACAGCAGGTCTTGCAGTTGCAGTAAGGCTCTGAAGGGTAAGAAGTCTGAAACTCAAATGTATGCCATTACAATCTGATGTGTGGTCTTTAGTAATATGCCTCTAGGCTCCAAGACAGGGCACCATACTATGCGAAATGGAAACAAAATGTAAAGCAAATACCATCACAGTCTGTGCAAATGTGTACAGTTGACAAGTGTGGCCCCCCCCAACCCATATTCCCATAGAAATGCAGTAACAAATATGTTTGTAGGGAAATAGCAGCAGAACACACATTGCCAGAGCTGTCCCAATCAACATGATAATTTGTTGCATGTCCACAATATGCAGGGGTCAATGAGCTATGTATATGTGTGGTTAATACTATCAGGATGTGGACATCACTCACTCCCAGCTGTTGTGTCCTAGTGGCTTGGGTACAGTACTGTGGTTGACAGGGTCATGTTCCAAGAACTGCAGTGCCAACTAGTTTGCATGTCAGCTACACCTAATGTAGGAGTTGTACACATTGACCAGAGTCAATATCTGTTAATGCAGGAAAGCTGGACAGGTCATGGACAGGGGGCCAAACATATGGACAGTCCACAGCTTGGAGTAACCTACACAGTGCCTACCATACATCTCAACTGTACAGACCTATTGCAGAATGTCCATAGGTTTGCATCATATTTGTAGTCTGTATATCATGAAATAGTGGTTGTCTGGCAATTCATTGGCAAATCACATAAGACTAAGGTGAGAAAATAATAACAGATTGTAGTGTCAGACTTCATACCCTACAGAAACATGCAACATGCATGCTAATGCAAAATGTGTTAATGAATGACCTTTCTAGGTTTGTAAGGCTAATACTTAAAAATAGTCCCTATATTTAGGCTTCTGCCCCCAATTACATATGGCTTTGTCCAGATATCTGGGTCTCAGAAGTTGAGAGGTAGGGTGCCTAGTAAGACAGCAGGTTCCTGAAGGTCAGTGTACTGCCAGTTTATAAAAGGCTGCCACCTTTTATAAACTGGCCAGTGACATGTCACTGGCCAACAGCCATACCCCTGGAATGACACAAGTTGTCACAGAAGGAGCACAACTATGACTAGTATATCTTTTCTGCTTGTCCTAACATTGCACTTGCCTACCAGCTATTTGCAAAACAAGAAAGGGTCATGTCAAAGCAGCAATGGAAGACAGTGGGGCAGCAGACTTCATACCCATAAGAGCAAACAAGCAATTACCAAACCAGTCTCCCAACTGTCTATGTTTGGCAGAACAGTATTAACACCCTGTTCTCATGTGTGAGCCTTTGTCTGGCTGTCATATTTGGGCCTGTCCAGATGTCAGTCTGTGATGGTATGACAGCTAGGCCCACATGTAGCCTCATAATTACATGTACCAACACAAACCATCTAAGGATCACAGCAAATGGAGTGGTGCAATGATGGACAACCTGCTAAATAGATACACTCAGAGGTGTGAAGTCCACAACCTTGTGTGTGATGTAATGGCATGTACCCCTCTTGCATCAGAATTACAAATACATATCAGCAGCCACTGTGGCCAAAGCCTATGAATGGACTACAGAAGGACAAAGAGACACACATAAGGGGAAGAGGAACCACTGGCCAGACAAATGGAGAATGTGCAGATCAGAACAAA
>NC_056728.1:1225254842-1225277342 GCF_019279795.1 Protopterus annectens | reverse complement strand
GCACCTCATGCTTATTAGGCAAACACCTTAACTATTAGGCCACCCTCCCAACCCCTTCATGCCTTCATGGATGGTGGGTTAACTGACCAGACATAGTGATTGGTCTTGTCTACTGCTCCTACAAACCTGCACAAGTGATAGAGTGACAGACTTTGTATCAGCATGATGTGTCAGGCAGGTACGATGTTTGATGCTGGCATGTGTGTCACTATGGTAACTGTGACATATTTAGCAATGATATCACAGGAATGCTCATTGTTAGGGGACACAAACCACATATAGGTTGCAAACATGTGGATATCCCATGTACATCTGTGCAGATAACTGGTATTGGCTATATAGTGTTACATGGTGCATGTGAGGCAGATACCATTAACAGGCTCTTTAAAGTAATGTCATGGGTAGGGGGTCAACAGACCTTAAAATGGTATAACTTACACACACAATAGCCACAGGGGATATGCTTCACGCACATTAGTATATTTGTCAGTATTGAGAATAGAACCCCTACCTATCTAATTGTTTCCACTATAGTATTATGCAGTTATTGCACATACCACAGAGCTTAGAGGACTGACAAGTGTATACAGGTACATCTAAGGTGAATGACATGAGCAGCATGATGGACACTAACATGCATCTGATGACACCTGCTGTGGCACTTGCGACAGGGGCTTGATGGGCAGCAGCCCTCCATTGAGCACCCATGTCCATCTGCCTGTGTGTGACCTCACCTGTTCTCTGGCTATGACTGATGTCTACACTCATACTCTCCATAGTCAACAGTCTAGCCTGTTCCATGCCACCACCCTCCACCTGTCCATTATCCATGTCTTCAGGGGACTGGGTATGTGTGGGCATACTGACTGTGTATGGGGACATGGTGGGTGAAAGTTGGATACCAAACAATGGCACAGATTCAGGAACCAAAAACCCCACCTGTGCCTCACTATGACCACCATTATCATGGGAGTCCGCTAAGACACTGACATCAGGTTGTGAGGGTGAAAGACACCAACTCCCATGTTCACCTGTGAGGGAAGACAACATATGTAAATTAATACCCTGCAGTATTATGTTTGCTGATATATACACATGCATACACACATGTACAAACACAAACACTCCTGGTACAGTCTGGCACAGCTTTGACATTTATGGGCCCTTCAGGGCAGACTTTACTGTAGTTCTGCCTGCCACAATCCATCTCTTTCACAGCTACTGTAAGGCTCACAACAAAGGGTGACAAATCCTACTGTGTGATGGGCCTATTAGCAGAATGGTAATTGTGACCAAGACCAAGGCTATTGGAGTGAGCTATACAGTGTCACCAAGTGCATATGCATGTACTGTAAGAGATGACATACTGTTATACAGACCACACACAATGACAAGGTGTAATGATATGTGATGATAACTGATGAAGGAACAAGAGTACACACTATCACTGCAGTACCTACACAGTTCAGACTCACAGAGATTAATTTCAGACAACATTGCAGGACAGTCTGCAATACATACAGGAAACATGTAAAGTACTAGGTGCATAGCCTCATAAGATGATACCAGGCTATTGACCCTGATGCCCTCATAAGCTTGGCACAGACTTTCGCCCATGCCCCTTCAAAGCCAGCACCTGCTTCCCCTGTCCAGCTGGGATACATGTGGGATCCCAGGAGTGTCTTATCCATTTCCCATGCAGTCATCCAGCTTGTTCTTCAAGAGGGCTATACACATACCATGGGGAGGGTTTCAGCCAGTGTATTGTGTGGGACACTATACTAGCCTGCCAACAAGTACTATACATTTCACAGACAAGGTGAGGGCCTTGCGTGCATGTTGCATGAGTGGGATTTCTCTTACAGATATGCAGAAATGTCATCAAGGCTGGTTTGGAAATGACCTTGTATGCCAGACACAGATCCCCTATGATCAGTCTGTATGAGACTGAGTACAGGGACAGGGCTTTCAGCCTATTAGTTTAGTATAGGTGTTGCAGATCCTGGATTAGCCTGGTCAGGAACCTCTGTTGTCTCTGCAACTGCTGCATTTGCTTGGCAAGGTACATGCCAAAGGAGCAATTGTACTTGGTAATGCATTTGATAAGGGTGGAGTACAGTGATGTTGTGGCCTTCTGGTTCCTGGATGACATACTGGTATTTGTGAGGTGGGTCATGTAGACAGCCTTCCATACAATGGTGACCACATGGTGGGAAACTGTCAGGTTGCTACCAACCTGGTTGCACAAGTCGTCTCACACTTGATTGCATGGCCAGTACATTATTACTGTCATAATTATTGTGGACGACATCTGCCACAGCAGGGAGAATGATGCATCTCCTGGCATTCAGTTTGCGGCAATGCTTCTTGCACCAGACATTAATTTGGGTGAGGGCCTCTTGGAGGATGCTCACATCAGTAGGGGAATGTAAGACTGTGGCCAGCTTGCAAGCATCTGTAAACCTGGTCAGCCAAAGACCACTGCTTTTGTCTTGTACCTCAGATACATATATCCCAAACAGTAGGGGTACACTGCTCTGGAAGGCTCTACTACTAGAGGTGGGTACCACTACTTTGACCGAGTGGGTACTATCATTGATCCAGTTAGTTACCCATTTGGGAACATACTGGTTTATGCCTAGCTGTGTAGGTGTATGTATCCTGGCTGCCTGGTGATTATTGTGAGAGAATTGGGCTAGGTGATGGTAAGCATTGTTCACAATCTTCCCCTCGTCCTTGTGTTTGTTGATCACTTCAGAGAAGTTGACCAGGTTTAACAGGCCTGATCTCTTTTTGACAATACCACACTATGTTGGCTCAAGCATTTTGAGGTTGCTGATATTCCTGTTCATAATGTCCTTGATATTGCCTTCCATGTCCTTGCAGAGCAGGCTAGTAAGGTTGATGTGCATGTGATTGGCTGGGTCAGTGGATTGTACCACCTTTGTGTATAGGGATGACAGTGGCTGTCCTCTGTGCAGATAGGATGACACGGGTGCTCAGGCTTTGGTTGACTATAGTGTGTAATGGAGCTGAGACCTCATGCCTGGGTTCATGTAGGATGCAACCAGGGGTGGTATCATGCCTATGGAGACTTCTATGTGTTGCCTTTGAGAGGGCATTACAAACATACATCCTGCAGACCTGATGAGGGGAGAGTGGCAGGTGCTGTGCATGTAGATGTGTACCAATAGGGGGACAGGGGGGTAAGGTTTATACTTTACCTGTCTGTAGCAGGTTGCTTATATCTATGCAGTATGTGTATGTGGTGTTACCACCACTACAGAGCAGATTTGGGTGTTGCCTCTAGGATTGCAGACATATGAGTGGAAGGCCTAGTGATTGGCCTTGGTGGATGTGTCCAATTTGCACTCAAAGATATCCTTAGGGTAATTTACCTGTGATGTTATTTTCTTGTTCAGCAAGATGACATTGCTTTCATTAAGGTACCTGCTCTTTCTTGGCCCTGTCAAGCAATTATTTCGACCTATTATGATATTTGTGTATTGCTGCTGTCCACCATGGACATTTACCCTACCTTGAGGGAGATGATGTTGCCCTGTCAGGTATTGCTGAGTCCATACAGTTATGTAGGTGCTCATATAGCATTGTGGTGTGGGCTTGGACACTACTGCTAGCTCCAACTGATTGGATGGTGGTTGTAAAGCTACTTCTACCTGTTCTGAGGAGATTTATAGTCATTTGTGTAAAGTTTATTTTGTTTGACCCTGACAGGGGGGGGGGCAGGGGAGATGGTGACCTGAGCAGTGATGGCTATGTGGTCAGATCTTACCAAGGAGGATGACATTGTAGGAGTGTTACAGTGGCTACTCATGTTGGTTAGGATCAGGTACAGGTTATTTCCACCTGTCATAGGAGTGTTGACTGTCTGATCCACTGCATTGCCATTGACAAAGCCAGGAATCTCTATAATTTCATATTCAGGTGTCATAGGTCATGCACACTATGGTTGGGTAGTGAAAGTCACCCAGGATCAGGGTAGATGGTTGATTCCTGACAGATTCCAGCAAGTCCATATAGGTGTGGTGGGTATCCAGAGTCATGGCTGGAGGTCTGTAGCTGGCTATGATTTGAGTAGGTGTTTTGTCAACTAACTGCATTTGGGATGTTTCCCATGCATTATACTGTTTGGCCAGCCTGGAAGTGTGTATGTGTATGATAATGTTTAAAAATCCACCTCTTGTGGCTTTGCAGCCCTCCATGTGCGGTCTAAACGTATGATGGAATGAGTAACCTGGCAAGGTTAGTGTGTTCTCCACAGCTGCAAAGCAGTTGTCAGTGACTGCACAAATGTCAGCATCCTACTGGACAAGGTACGCTTGCACTGACATGGGTTTCATGCTAAGACACCTAACTCCTGTTAGAGCAAGACATCTGCACAAAGGCACACATCACTGGTGAGTAAAGGCTGGAAAATAGTGACACTTTATGAATCTATCTGTATCACACTTAGTTGCTGGCAATGACGGTTTTGCATTTACAGGACTACTCCACAGGATATGACATCTGACATTCAAATGTATGTTATTATGTTATGACTTCAGTCTTTAATGGGTTGCCAGTAATGTGCCAGACAATACACAACTGTATGAGGCATTGACTACAAATATGAGGCAGACATGTGGTCAGCATTCAAAACTCTGGACAGTTGACAGATATGGGCTCAGTATATAACAGACAGCTCAACACACACTTCTGCACCTGCTGTTTACTATGTACATACCCTATATAAGTCTCTTACATTTGTAAGACAAGCATACGTGTAATAGTAGCATTCACATGTGACATATGAATATTTACAACATCCCAAGTAGCTGGCCTAGCAGTATCACTGTCAGTATTGGACAACAGACACTCCAGCAGTAGTCATGCATGAGCTGACCTTTGCTGGGGTGATTCAGGAGCCAGAGCTGTGATCCATAACTTCCTATTTCACATTACTGCATCCCCACTTCTGCATTCCATTACAAGCTTAAGTGATTGATATACATGTTATAGTGTTGAAGAGTCTCCACAGAATAATGCAAATGTTTAGGTTTGTGTAGTCGCAGTCTGTCTTTGTGTAGATGGGCTCAGACCTGTGTTGCATAAGCAGCAGCTTGCCTTTTGTAGGTAATGTTCATGTGCAGGTGATGGCCTGTGCACCAATCGGTGTCTCCCACTTGTTACTTGCATCCAGACAGCTGTGTTGTCTTTCCATTAGCCAATGCCATAGCAACACAGTGCTATAATTAAGTCCTTCATGTGGGCCTTACCCCTTTTCCTTGCCTGTGTGGAGGACATTATGGAGGTGTGGGTTCTGAAACTTCACAGACGGTAGGTGGAGATCCCTCTCAGAACAAGACATGTGGAGACAGCCCAACAACATAGGGGACAAAGCTCCAAAATTGGGTACAGATTGTAAGTAAGTATTGCTGTTATACACATAGAAGATTGCTAGATTAACAGGGTTTGTCTGGACATGCATTTTCTGCGTGACTTGACCTCTGACAGTGATATGTCTCTGACATACCTCTCAACTGTACAGATGTCCATAGACTGCCCAGAGGTTTGCTTGTTATGTTTGGCCTGTTCCTCAGAAAATTTCTGTTTTTGAGAAATCAGTAGGATAATGTGAGGACTGTAGTCAGTAAATGTTGAAAATATTTGTGTTGCAGACATCATATCCTTCAGGGATGTTATGTTACAACAAACCCTGTAACACCAGCAACTGTTTCAGTTTGTAACACCATTATGTGAGATATGCCCCTCTTTTTAACCCCCTGTCCCCCATGTATGTCAGGATTTGTCCAGATGTCTTGCAGTAAGAGGTTCAGAGTTATGGTATATCATTATTTAGTGACTGCACTCCTGATATCATTCCAGTGACTTAGCAGACTCCCAGAAGTGGTATGCAGCAGTGGCCATAAGTATTATACCATACCCTGGACATTCCATGGAAATCTGTACAGTTGAGAGTTATATATGTCTGGCTGTTGTTAACAGACTGCCAAGATTGTGTAGCAGTTGCGTGTAAATGTGTGTTGGGCTGAGTAGGGAGAGTAGCAGATGTGAGTGTCATAGATCCTTTTCTATCTGACTGTACATGTTGCTACAGCTGCTGGTGGCCTAGCAAGTGTATATGTTTGAAGGGGCAGACTGAGAAATGTCCTGTAACACCTCAGGATTCTCAGTAGATTGTGAGTTGGGGCAGTATATGTTGGTGTAGGGTGTGACTGGCAATCAGGATATGCTTGTTCAAATAGTCGTTATACTCTAGAGTTCATTTGGGGTATTGGTATGTTGCTGTGACTGTGGTGCAAATAGTTGTGAGTGGACAATGTCTCACCAATGTCTGCTTTTCCCTACAGTTACATCCCTGTAGTGCATGACATATTTGCAAATACATGGGTAATTACCCAGAGCTGATTTGGGGTAGTGTCATGTGGGTCTTACTGTGGTTCAGAAGGTGCTGGATGAAATGGTTGGCAGATCTCAGTGTTTTTTTCTCTTCTGTTACATGACTGCAGTCATACATCTTCAATGTCCAAATGTCTAGACACTGTCCATATATGTGGCTCATATGTTTGGTCTGTTCCCCATAACAGTTGTGGGTTTCTGTCAAATCACTGGGATGATGTGAGCATTGACATCAGTAAATGACAATCATTTGTGTTTCAGACTTGGAATCTATAAGAAAATATATGTTAAATCAAGCCATGCTACTCTAGCAGACTTCTATGCATATAACAGCCATATTTCAAATATGTCACTATTGTTTGCCCTTTATCCACCCCTTTGTCAGGCATTTTGCAAATGTCTTGCAGTATATATATATATATATATATATATATATATATATATATATATATATATATATATATACACACACACTCATATATATATATATATATATATATATATATATATATATATATATGTGTGTGTGTGTGTGTGTGTGTGTGTATATATATATATATAGAGAGAGATATGTATGTATTTATATATACATGTTTATGCATATGAGTACTATGGATATGTATTTTCCCTTATGTTAAATGACTGTAGTGCATGACATGTTTGTAAAAACATTACAAAAATTCCACTGATCAGATTGTGTAGAGGAACGTTGCTGTGATTATAGTGCCCAAGGTCTTGTGTTCAACACTTGGTAGCGATGACTTTTTCATTAATGTTAAATGACTATAATGCATGATATTTTTGTAAAAGCATTATAAATCCTTTTATCTCAGATGGTGTAGTGGTACATTGTTGTGATTAGAGTGCACAGTGTCCCAGGTTTGAGACTTGGTAGGGCTGATTATTTTGTCACTGGGCAGAACAAGGGCTGTTGGAGACAGAGTGATTAAAGCACTTTTACGTAGATGTAAGTGGGTTTGCATGGTTTTGTGTGAATCTAAGCAATACTAACAGATGCTTAAGTCCTCTTAGCTTCACTTAACACTGTTTACTCCTGCTTATGTCCACTCTAGAAAAAAGGGTGATAGGAAAGTTTTGAAATGGGGGCAAGCAGGGGGTAAATCATGAGGAAAACCAGCTTAGGATGTGCAGGACAGGTGTAGGAATGGACCATGGCTCTACATTTCTTCTGCAGAAACAGCTGTGAATAATGTGTAGAATTTGGAATTTACAGCCTCACACCCCACGTGGAGAGGTGTTGGTGACAGACATTTGTAGAATAATGTTTGGATAGATTGATTAATTTCACTGTATGTGGGGGTGAAATGTAGAGCTATGTATGGGATAATGATTTTTTCTGTGGGAAAGATGCCCTTTTATTTCTTTTAAAGTGATAATGGGATGTTGGGGAAGAGCTGTAGGTATGTTTGGGGAGGTAGGTTGGGTAGGATTGGTTGCATTTGCAGAGAGACAAGACACACAAGACTGCAGACAGGGGCGGTATATGAAACATGAGGGAGTAAACACCTTGAACAGGGAGTGTGGTTGGGAATGAGAAGCCCATGAGCCCCCAAATGGATACAGTTGGACTGAGGTCCCCACCCATAGACAGTCACCACAAAGGTGGCTATGATGTGGGGCTGAACAGGAGGGGCAGCCAGCCCCTTGAGGTGAGCCAGGTGTCCCTCCATCTGGTGCAGCCTGCCATTCAACTCTGTATGGATGACATTGCTCACCATACCCCTGAACTTGTGGTGGGTGATAGGCTCCTTTCCATGCCCGCACCCCAGGAGATGGCCCCATCTCCTAAGGCAGTTCCACCCGAAGGTAGCGCGGGACCAGCAGATGAGGAAGTTCCAGCTTGGGTCCCAGACATGCTGGGGCCCAGTGCCATGGCCAGATGGGGTGGGATAGGCAGATATGCAGGGATCTGCCTTCCAAAATGTGCTATGGTGTTGAGGTTATCCAAGATATATTGGTCCATCATGAACAGAATATTTTATAATTAGTTATAACAGCATGCACGGTTGTTCCAATTAACCCAAACCAACAGATTTGAAACAGTTGTATGGCAAACAGAACACATACATAAATGGAACAACAGTAAGCATGTTAACAGCATGCAAGTTACATTGACGGCAACAGGCTACCAATAATGGTATTTGAACAAAGTATATTAATATGCAACCAAGCAAATATATGAACAATAATAGAACACATGTCTCAGCAACAGGTTTTGAGAACAACATACCCGTAGTATATAAATAATAATTATTGATGCAGATGAGGGGTGGGTGAAGAGAGAAAAGTCCATTAAAAACTGTATAGGCTTCAATTTTTTGCAACAGTACTACTCAATACTCTAGAGGTCTGCCCTCACTTTACGTCTACCTATGGCCCATTGCTTCTGTAGCACATACATATCCATTATTCTGTCAACCTGTAATGGTGTGGGGCAGACTTGGAGGATAATGGCTACATTACTGGAGAGGGCTTGTACAAGTCAAGGTTACATAGTTGACAGAGAAGGGGTACCTGCACTAATGTTGTGTGAGTCTTCTACTGGCATACTTCCCTGGATTCCTATCTGTGTCCATGGTTATTGGCAACAGTGACCACTAGCCATGACAGCATGATACCTGAGGGACATGTATCGAGGAGAGTGTATGGTGTATGTACCCATCCTGCTGTCATTTGCAAGCATATGGGTTTGGACAGTGGAACAGTTGTACACGGTGTATTAGTATACCCTTCATACAGCTACTACACACATTTCTTTACCTGTAAGACCTGTGGAGAAGATATCTCTTAGACTTTCTGACTGTTTCTACAAATATTCAGGATTTCTTTAGTGTATATATGCACACATCTCAGTGCCACTGCCTGGATTTGAACCATGTCTGAGTGTGCTAAAATGAACAGTGCTATTGTCCATCACACTGAGCTACTAGGAAACTGATGTCTTTTACTTGACTGATTTCTCCCTAATACTCTCTGGGTTAGACAATCTGATCTTGTAATCCTGACATTCATGCATGGCAGATAGTTATTGTACTGTGTATTAATCCTTTGAAATAATACAATCTGGGAAGCAAAGGTAAACAGAAGAATGTAATGCTGCAGGGGACACACTGCAATACTGTAGACATTACTATTCAGGGTTCAGAACAAACTGCATACAATATTTCATATTTCCTTTATATCTTGTTTTACAGCTCCACATTCTACTGCTTTGCATACTAGCTGGTTCTAAGAAAAACCTCAGTTATTTCATGCTGCCAACACCAGATTTGCTGTGATGAACCTGTACCCATTCTATTTCTACAACAACATACCAGAGTAAACACAACAGTTTGTGTTATATATACATCTTTATTACAGTGAAATGACACTTTTAATATTGGATATCTTGTGGATTAATATTAGTGTGACAAACATCATTTATTCATTAGACACAGTACACACTATTTCTATTGGCAGTAAACAATGTACTCCTTTTACTTTATGCCACTATATACTGCAAGTTAGATCTGTACTCACCAGCCTGTCGACGCATCCGTGTCAGTCTGTCTGCATGGGCCTCAATGTTAATAGCCCTCTCTGCTGCAGCTGTAGGGGTGAGAAACAAACATTATGCATACTTGTCTGTCAGATACTCAGGCTAGAATATGGTACACCTATATCTGTGATACTTACAAACTGCTGGAGCATGGTTGTCCCAAGCATCTTGGATCCACTGGGCCAAGAGCACCCCCTTTCTCCACTTTAGGTCAGTATAGTAATGATGTACCTGCTCACCAGTTCAGGGAATACCAGTGGCACTGGTCAGTTTGCATGCCAGACAGTCCCAGGCCTTCACTTTATACTGTGAACCCTGGTACTGGCCCTGCAGCAGTCTGCCATCATGGTTTGATATGAGGAGCCCAGCCATAACCCTGGAATCCAGAATGCCCCAGCGCTGCACCCGAAAGTGTGAGCCCTCTACAACATCTGACATGGTTCCTGCAGAGATCAAACTACAGCAGGTTATGACTGTATTCCCACCTGTGTGGTTTAAATAAGGCCATGTTCCTGGCCTTTGCTGTCATTGGACCATTTTGAAAATGCTAAGCTCAGCTAAGCAGTGTGCAAATCCGCTAAGATAAGTTGAACAGTGTTTAAAGGAGCAAATGCTGACCATTGGTTAACAGTGCACCAATCCACTTAGCTGAGCTAACTTCTGCTTAGAATGAACATCTAAGCAATGCTTAAACTGGCTAAGCATAGCTGAGCACTGCTTAGCATTGCTCAGTTTTCATTTAAAAAATATATCAGGATTGTAGATTAATTCATTACTAACATATTATTACCTGTATATGATTTACTTTACATGACATCCCCCTATGTGCTTTCATTACATTACCTTGGGGTGTGACGATACTGTATTGGACACTTGTGTATACATGTGTGAGTTCAAATGTTATATGCACTCACACTTCCATTTTGAACCAGCTACACTACCCTGGGTGACAAATCTCACTTGTTACATAATGTAACATAAAAAATTAATTTTAACAATACTTTCCCATGTAAAAATAAAGTGCCTATCTTGGTACGTGAACCATGAAAACCTGCATACTAAACAGGGACTCTAACCACTACACTATCTCATCATCAACATTTTAGCTATACAGTTGTATTTAGCTGCTATGAGATGTTTAAGCAATGCTGATCTGAGGGTTCTAACACACAAACCTGCTCAGCTATGATTAAACATACCTTAGAACAGAGAAAAAAATGAAATGAATAGAACCACTTTAAATGTCTCAATATTCCTTGTCAATCACAGTAAGGCCAATTGTAAGTGGACAAATAGGGGCAGATTTTAAATATTGCTCTTATAAACTTAGAAAGTTGATAGAATAATAGATTTTGCATTAGCATGACTTTTCCGATGGATGTGGAGTCTTAAACTCAAATGTTTATCATTATTTAATGACTCCAGTCCTTTGCTATTTGCCAGGTAGAGACAGATGTTTGGAGGAACACACCAAAAATATGAGGCAGCATACCTCTCAACTGTACATATTTTTTCAGAATGTCCAGCTTATTGCCTCATATTTTTGGTCCATTTCGCATATGACTGTTGTTTTCTAGCAAATAATTTGCAAATCACTCAGGGTTTCAGTCAGAACATAATGACAGACATTTGAGTTTCAGACTTCATACCCTTCAGAAAATTCTTGCTAATGCAAAACCCATTATTTTATCAACTTTCCAAGTTTGTAAGAGCATTATTTAAAAAGTGCCCCTATTTCTGGGCCTTTGCCCCTACCTCATTATTTATGGCTTTGTACTGATTTCTTGCTTTAGGAGGTTGAGAGGTATGTGAGGCAGGCAGCTAGGCATTCTGCGAAAACCTGTAGAGTTGAGGGGTATGGCCATACGGCTCTTTCTCAATGCAGGGGTTGTGTGACAGTACCTGTCACACACCCCCTGCATTGCTTCCCTTTGGAATAGCTGCTTTCAGTGTCTGCAGACACTGAAAGCACTTGCAAAGTGCCGTACAGCACTTTGACAATGCAGGGAGTGTGTGGCAGTACCTGCCACATATACCGTGTTGCTTCCTATCCAGACTTCTTGCTTTCAGTGTCCGTGGACACTGAAAGCACTTGCAAAGTGCCGTACGGCACTTTGACAATGCAGGGGGTGTGTGACAGTACCTGTCACACACTCCCTGCATTTATTTCAGGATCTCCTAGCTATTTCAGTGTCAGTGGACACTGTTTTGCTATTTTATTTGCTTTCAATGTTCATGGATACTGAAATGCATTTAAAAAGTGCCATACAGCACTTTCTGAGTGCAGGGGGCATGTTAGATGTGCATGCTCTACTTAAACATGCACCCTACACTCAGTAGTGTTCCTGTCCCCTTGGCATTAGCAGTAGTGCACCTTCATGAATATGCAAGGCATGCTGCTGCGAAAGCTAAGTGGAAACTTAGGTGCCATCATTTACGATGAACTCAAATTTAACCTATACATACTCCATTGTATTAAAAAACACACCAGAAACAAGGCCTGTTTTATCGTAACTGAAAATTTCTTACTCCCACTGCTAGACTCTCCCTGGCACAGGCACTTCTCCTTCCCTCCCTTCTTTATGCTGCCCCTGTCCTAACTAACATTCAATCCACAACCCTGTCCAAACTACAACAAAACATACCACAAAATTGCAAGGTTTATCACCAGCACCCCTTACAACTCTCATCATTGCCTTGCACTCAACTCCCTCCAATGGCTTGATCTCCCCCAACTACTCCTTCAATCACAATTCCAAATAATCCACTCTGTACCTTATAAACCTTCTTCCTGCAAAGGTCTCTCCTCCCTGGTATCCACCTACACGCTCTCTAGGACCCTGCACACCTCCAACCAGCAGCTTCTGGATATCTACAAACCAAAAAAAAAATGTAGGCAAACTACTCTATAAATGTTCCATAATCCAAGCTTGGAACAAATTTCCTTTAAACATATACTCCATTACCCACCCATTAGACTTCAAAAAAGAGCTCAAACTCTACCTGCTTAACAACAAAAGTTGACCCTGTCAGGACCCTACCTAACTCCTCATCTTTTTAAAATAGCATTCCCTTCATATGTCCACTTGTTTCAACCTTTTTCACTTTGATATTTATCCAGAAATCGTAATCTCTAAACATTGATAGCTCATATATTTCAATCTGACTTTGCTATTTATGTGCAATGCTACTGTCTATTTTTTTCTGTTGTTTTTTCCTCTCTACTTTGTTTTTCATTTTTTTTATCTGCATTGGTAATTATATTATCTTGGAGTATAAATCTGTATAATACTGTACATTGTTTTTGTAACTGGAGTTTTCTCCTCGGGTCTCCACTGAAAATGGGCTCCTAACCCAGCTGGACTATCCAACCCGGTTACCAAATGTCAATAAATAAACAAATAAAAAAATAAAATAAATAAACAGACATGGTTCACTCCGTGCAGGAATAGAACTATTCCTGCATGGAGTTTATTTTATCCTGGGGAGTGTCTTGTGCACCAGTAGTAGCAAGCATGGGGAGGGAAGCAGTGATATGACTTTTACATATCACCTGTCCTTGTGCAGAGGGTGTGGGAGTACATGCCCAGGGTACATGCTTCCATAGCTGAATCCCAGTGGAGACCACAGACTCCATGAAAGTGCTGGCTTGAAGGTGGGAACAGGGCTGCAGTGAGAGGGTCACTTGTGGGACAGGGTGGAAGTGAGAGGGTCACTTGTGGAAATGGGTAAGATGCTCTTGCTGATGATGCACATTGCAGATAAACCCTGGTTATGATACTGGGCAAGCACTGTGAGGTTACATACTGGTTCTGATGATGTCCGTTTTGGGATGAATGCTTAATAATTAATAACTTTTTTGGGGTGTTTAACTTAGTCTATTAAAGTTTATTTTGATAAGCTGGGCTTTTCTGGTGTATTCCATCCATCATTTGCCACCTTGACACACACGCATTTGGTTTGTTCTTGGATTTAGAATGTGTGTTGCCATGTTTCTTTTTGTACAATGAGGTTAGGGCCAAAAGAATGAAAAAAAAAAAACAAACAAACAAACTTAATGGCTGCCTAACTTATGCAACCTCTTGAATGGCTGTCATCCCAGTGTATTGTAAATGAATAGGCCTATTTACTGAAACAGGGTAGGCATGTGAGGGAACCCTAGAAAGCTTTGTACTATGTATTTGATCCATTACAAAATATTACAACTGTGAATTTGTTGATAGCAATATTGCCAAATTTTATATTATATACTCATGTAGTTCAACTAAGAATCCATAAGCAATTTGTATTTACTGAACATATCTCTAGGGCAAAACATGGAATTGCTGTTTACATGTAGGAGGATTATCCTGCATTTACTGAGTTTATTCTGTCGAGGTGTTGATATAGCTATTTTTTACACACATTTATCCTTCTTGTGCCACTGTTCTGTTCCCAGAAGACTATGCTAACAGCAGTGCTACATATACTTATAATATTCTTATATGCCCCACTTCAGCCAGGTATAATACTTTCCATGTAAATCTATTAGTAGAGAATACTGGGAAGACAACAAGTTCTCTTATTTATTGACATGCCTCACAGCTGTGTTCAAATTCTAACTAATTTAGATGTTGTCTATAGTCCTCTGCTTGCCTGTATCTGTATATGAGAATAAATTCCTAGCTAGAAAGAATTAGAAATATACTATTGTGATTATAAATGTTTTCTAATTAAATAAGTTACATTGCTAAAGAAGAAGACATATTGTACTATCAAAAGCTATTACACAGCAGTTCATGAAATTAATATCATAAGTCTAATGCAATGTTCTTCTTTAATGTTAAATGCTGTCCCCAAAGAAAATGACCAGCTCAGCTAGAAAATTCACTGGGCAAACTGTACTCAAATTTAATGGTATAAAGAAAGCAAGAACAAAGTGACTGCAATCCTCTTACAACTAATAAAAATAATATTTTGCTTAACAACTCCAGACACTACTGATTCTATAAAAGTAATGATATGCTACTATTGCATAGGTAGAGGGGTCATGACTGATGGATGCAGTAGCCAAGTATATGGTTAAGAAAGTAGGAAGTGTGGGTGACCACATCATGAAGTGATAGGGTAGAGCCCCCATGGCTGGAATGTTTGCTAGGTGTACTATGTCACCCCACAGTATTAGGACTGGAGGCATCTTGTCTAAGAAATGACAAAGCATGATGAGAACATGTTTAGTGACCTTGCAGTGGTGCATTCTCTGACATTGCTGTAGAATGTTGGCATCCACAACTCTTGAATGGACATGATTAGTTATAACTTGCTGTAGGGCTATATGGAGCATAGTGGCACCGAGCTGCAGAACCTCAATTGGCTTGCCCTGTGGGGTGTGCCTTCAGTAGACCTGAAATAGTGTCTGCTATATCTTTCGGAGTGCAGTGCCCAAGGGTGCAGGCAGCTAGGGTAGTGTTGACAGCAGCTCCAACAACAGATTGGTGTGTACTATCTGTGTAAGCCTGGTATGCAATCCTTTAGCTTGGACACAGTGGCTGGTTACTTGCATCCACATGGACACACCAGTGGCTGCCCAGTGTTTCATCAGTACACTCAACAAGCTCATTTTTTCTCAGTCCCTATACACCATGTCATTGTATGCATTGCAGAATGACCAACAGCTCTTGCAGTGGCTGGGTCATTGGACAGGGTGCACAGCACACTCAGCACCTCTGACAAGATGTGATAGCTGGATTTCTGTGCCTAAATCACTGATTTGTAAACTGTGACACCCAGGTCTGGGAAGGTCTGGAATCATGATAGTGATGGCCAGCCAACACACCTCTCCCCTATGCTGGATAGGTGCACCTCAGAGACAGTACATCCATTAGAGGCCATGTGTAGTGGTGACACCTATGTAACAAGGAGAAGGTAACATGGATGGTATAATTTTCACTGAACACAGGTGATGCTAGAGGGTTATCCTGATGCCCTGAAACAACTTATTTGTAGATAATGTGAATATATGCTCTACTGTTAGTGTTGCAACAGAACCAATATGTCATCAGACTATGTAATGTGAATGGTGCCACCATTGTCAGCCTGTGGTTATCTTCTAACAGCAAGCATGTTCTGACCTGTTATACTGAATCATCTCCCACTGAAATCCATGAATACATATAGATAATGTACCTGTGGCAATGCTGAATCATGTTTTCTCTGTTGGTTTTTCTCTCTACTTTGTTTTTCATTTTTTTTACCTGTATTGGTAATTATATTATCTTGGAGTATAAATCTGTATAATAATGTGCATTGTTTTTGTAATGGGAGCTTTTCTCCTTGAGTCTCAACGGAAAATGGGCTACTAGCCCAGCTGGACTAACCCAGTTAACAAATGTCAATAAATAAAAAATAAAATAAATAAACGGACATGGTTGACTCCATGCAGGAATAGCATGTCCAGCCAGTGTGTGACACAAAGGCTGCTGCATATCATCAATATACATAGCCTATCAGCACATACATATATTTTGAAGCATATTCCCAGTGTTGTAACCCTAATGTCCCTGGATGACATAAATGCATATGTGTTTAAGTACACATGTCACATGTGCAAGTCACTGTCCTAAGGCAGCAGCACATACTAGTATGCCTGTAAGGCAAGTTCTACAGATACTCAAGCAGTCTTCATCAGCACAGCTCCCACATCTAAGATACCACTTTAAGAGTTGTTTCATTTTTCTGTTGAGAAGGACACCAGTAAGTTTTCCATGTCTGTGAGACTCCTCTTTGTTGGTGATTCATCCTCAGTGGTTAGCCTCTCTCTGTTGATTTCCTGTGCCTCGGTCCAGCATGCCATAAAATATTAGAGATTCTGTGATGCACTTGTGCTATTGTACTATTATCATGTGCTGTTCTGTACCAGCCCGTTTCACATCTGGTTTTGGAAGGCCTTGTCAGCTTTACTCTTCTCAAGGATATGCAAGTCATGTGTGCACCGGGCCTGTAGTAACACCTCCATCTCCTGTGTTATGAAGTTTTCAAACTATTGACATTCATTTTAGTCACTGCCAGGACATGTACACCTGTGGGTTACACATGTAGATCAGTGTGAGAATGCGGGACTATCCATGCCATCTGAAAGTTGCAGCCATACTGTCCTGGGCAAGCCTTATGATGGACTCTGTCTTGTGCACTGATATAGTATAACTACACTAGCATTATATGATAGAATGGCAGCTCTGGGCATGTTAGCCATGGCTGCTGTCTACTGGACATGTAGAGATAGCACAGACTGTACCGGGTGTACTGGAAGTCCAGTATCACATGTAGTATGTTATGTAATGATATCTGTGTGCATATGGGACATTGCTACATCACTGACTCAGCAGGGCACAGACTGATCCTAATGTGTTCAGTGTGCACTGTGTGGTACAGCTCTGTCAACAAAACTAAAACCTGTACTGCCCACCAGTGGTGCCATGTCAGGTTGATCTCCCCAAGCAGCACTGCAACCTGTCCTAGCTCTCCTCAATACCCTGTCACATTAAGCTTCAGCAGTCTGTTATTCCTTTGTCATGCCCTCTACAGTGCTACCCCATGTACTACATTGTTGTGTTACTGGGCTTGTTGCTTTGATGCATCTTTGTGTGGCCACCACAGCCCTGAGGTCTATTACAAGTGGTTCTGTCTGCTGTCAGTTTTCTTCTATGGCAGTATACTCTGATATGCATTATATAGCCTGATGCTTTAAGTTGATTGCTGCAAAGTGTAATGGGGCATGAGGTTTTATTGCACGGAATGTCATAATGCATTTATTATGTTACTGAGGATTTTTGGTGGATTGCCCATGCTTTATACAGATGATGCAGAGTGCTGTCACAGTAACTGAAATAGCAGGAATGATTTAGCAAATCCTGTAATGCTGAGACTAAATAGCCAAACAAAGAACGTATATATACTAAGTCTGAGATGGCCATTTCTTGGAATATTTCCTTTTCTCCAAGGTATGGCAATCTTGGAGTTAGAGTATATATGTTCTGGGGGTGTGGTGCATGCCCCCTGCAAAAAAAAAAAAAAAACAGAAGTTTCAAGATTATGTTAAAAATTAATTTTTCTCCTGAATTTTCTGTCTTTTTTTGGCATATCAGCACTCTGCATTTAGAGTGTTGACATTTCAATAGGGAATCCATTGTCACACCTAGACTATGCTATGGAACATGTTCCTACTCTTTTATGGACTGGAAGGTCATACAGTCTGTGCATATGTATGGAACCTTTCTTGCTAATGTCATTTTGCATCACAGTCCTGACCATGTATATTATGTTATCATGCTGTCCATTAATGTGTGTGTCTTGGTATATTGTATGTGCAGCTGTTACCCCAATTGTTTTTTTCCTGGATTTGAAGTTGTAAATGGACAAAGCACCCTTTTTAAAGAACATGCATGCCACCAGCTTGCCAAGGTGGTGAGTGATGGCACTGATATTACCTTTGTAGCTGGCTTTGCAGAGACAAATGCAGTGACATAAAGAACTTCAACCAGAACTTCTCTGCCAGTGGCAAGAAAAAGCGTGGGAGAGATAGCCATCTTTTTATTGTAAATTACCTGTTCTCGTGCTGTCACTGCACAGAAGGCCTAGTACTGTAGATGTAACTGTAATCTGTTGTCAGGGGTATGCTGCGCTCATTACTGTTTGTTTTGTTTTCCAGTGCTAAAGGAGATCAACAAGAATAGAACTGCTTGCCAGAGGTCATGGGACAGGCTCTTCAAATGGCTTGAAAAGTGTAGTACATTGCTGGCGGCAATGTAAAATTGTAATAAACTGCACAACAGATAACCAACCAGGTGTATTTGTGTGTCTTTTTTCTACATTTTTCCTTTTTTTTCATTGCTTCATATTTTTGTATTTCTTCATTTCTTTTTTTTTCTGCAGGATCAGTCATGGTGCAGGAAGAGGCTATGCAGAAGCCACAGTGCTTTCCAACAACAACTGCATAAACTGCCTGGTCCCACTATTCCACATGCCTGCTTCTCTGCAGGGTGATGAGGATCATCCTATAATTTAACTTGAAGGACTCACTGGTGGTCTCTGTTGCCACATCTCAGGAGGAGGGAGTGGCAAATGTTCCTCTTTTGAGAGTGATGGTGAGGGTCCCTCCTGGGTCCACAACTGAAAAGTGCTGTGGCTTGGGAGCAGTGAGGTGGACTGGCAATTTGATGCCAACATTGGCAAGCTTGAGCTTCACCTTCTGTGGCTTGTAAAATCATATTGGCAGTCAGACCTGACCATCAGGCTATAAGATATGGAGTCCACCCATTCAGCCACAGCGATGACTAACATCTGGGGGGGGGGGTCCCCTTTGAACCAGTTTGACAGCCTTCCTTCATACTTTCATCATTGTGCCCCGACCTGTTTATGTCACAACCCATCCTGTTTGTGGTCAAATCCTCCCTCACTCTATCACCAGCAGACTACCCTGTAAAAGTCTGCATCTCTACAGTGTTATCCCCCTTATGTGTCTGGACCCCCCACATAAGTCTTTGTCTGTGGTCTATGTTTGTTTGTTTGTTTACCCCTGATACATTCTCTCCATGCTCCTTCTTACCTATAACTTCCCATTGCAACCTTTCCCATCTAACGTTCTTCAAAATTACATACGAAAAACAGCTCATACACCAATAAATATATATATATATATATATATATATATATATATATATATATATACCCTTATTCCACCCAGTCCACTCCTCCCTTCTTATCTTTGTACAAGTTCTTCTGCTTATTCTTTCCTGTTTCTTATTGTCTTATTTCCTCATTTCTTTCCTATCACAATGATAAAATGAGATGACACTTTGCTCTGGCACCCTTGTATGGGCTGCCCCCTGTACCTATGTACCAGCTATAGGGTGATTCACTGTACATGTAAACATGCATATTGTTGGGCATATAACTTGCATGATGTTCTTCCTAGATCATGTGACCACTCATAGCACATTTGGCTCTGTTGAGCAATTTCTTCCATTCTAATGCCTGTGAAAACTCAGTCTGCATCACTGACCCTGGCAATACCATGCTATGCTGACACTCATGCTTGACTGATACCCATTAAGTCACATCACTCTAGATTTATCATGCTACTTAGCATTACATGATCACATTATGCATTTTCTGAATCCCCCATTAATTTTTACTTTTAAGATATATAAACAATATAAGACATCTACTGTATAATGCTCATGGCTTTTGTACAATTCTTACATGAGTCAATATCATAGCACATGTAGTGAAAGTTAATGCTGTCAAATTCTACTTATAAAAGCCATTTTACAGTAGTTTACTTTAAGTTTTTTAGAGTGCAGGTCACTGCCCTGTAAATGTCTGTAGACAACCTATGCCAATGATGGCAGTTATGGTTGAATCCAGTACAGCAGCTCTACCAATAATATGTGAAGAGACAGCAAACTATCGCACCTCTGTTTATGATAGTGTTAGCATTGTGTAATTTGTAATTACTATATTTAATAAAAAATACATTCTCCTACTAACTATGCAACAATACAAATAAATTTCAATAATGTCTCTCTTTATACATACTGCGTGGATAGCCCTATTTAATAGCTATCAATTTATATTATCTAATCACATGCTGTTTACATTTTCACTATTTTAAATAACTGCAGTTGCTGTACTGATAACATATTTAACTAATAATGACTACCCTCTATGCTAAAATGCTGTCACTTATTATTAATTACATCATGTCATTTAATTTTATTCTGCCTTTCCTTCTATAAAGTTCTATGACAGCTTTTCACTGAAAGCCTTCCCACTAACAATACGAACAGAGTACACTATGAGGCTTAAATAACTTTGAGTGAGAAAAAAATACTTAAACAAGTCAAGCCAGGCAGTAGTACTACTGACTTTTGTTTTCCTACAGGCTTCTTCAACACATCAGTTCCAGACTATTGTGTAACCACTTGTTTAGATGATCATTCAATACAAGTTCCATCAGCGGCAAAAATAACAATTGCTGGACATGAAATTGTTGCACTGGAACAAGGCAAAGTAACTGATTATGTTAAGAATGATTTATTCATAGACTTTAAACATCTTCAAGCCACACAAGATGTCAGTACAGATAACATTGTGCTATCATTTCCAAACACTTCTGTGGCGCATGCGATAAATACGTAACACAATAGTATACACACACTTATATATATATATATATATATATATATATATGTATATATATATATATATATATATATATATATATATATATATATATATATATATATAGGTAGAAGTTCAAATTTCAGTCCTGGCAACCATGTGTTTGTTTGTAAGTTAAAAGTTAAAGTTTAACGTATTGTAAAGGCTCCATTTAAACATGTAATGTTCCTGAAAAAGAAATGGAATCAAGAAAGTATTAAGTCAAAGAAAAAAATTGTATAGAAACAGGATTCTGATGTTGCACAACATTTTTGTTTGTGTGTTATGTTCAGCTCAAATGATTGTATCAAAATGTAGAAACAATGCTATGTCCTTCAACTGTTTTCTGATTAAAACTGCTTCACTATCTTTTATAGGTTCTTAGGCTTAGAGGTAAGTACTAGGCTGACTGCCCTTGCACGCCATTTGAAGCCTAGCCAGTTTCTTTTTTTGTGCTTGAAATAACCTATCCAATTTGATTGCAGATTCGCCTTACTCAGCCCATGATCGATAATTATATATTACACCTAATGAAAATAATTGGGTTCATACCATAGATAATTTCAGAGGAGCCAGGCAGTGGATAAAGCATTTAGGAGTTGCCTCTGTTCATCAGTAGTAGACAGGGCAGTCCTTGGGTAAATTTTCAGTTTCTCATCCATAGATTTAAGTTGTTCTTGAAAATAGACAGGTATGAGCTTTGCTTTATGTGGATGGGGATTCTGTTCCACAGTAGCGGTATCCTCTGGTGACATATAGCTGTACCTCCAAACTGTCCTGCTAATGTTGCAGAAGAGGTTTAGATTCCACACCGAGTATTTTTGATGCCATTTGACTTGCTGATGTACAGTAAATCCATCAGTAATGGGTCAAAGGTTGCCTGGTATGCCAGACACAGGTCACTTCTTAGCAGTCTGTAGGATACAGAGTAAAATAACAGGGCCTTGAGTTAGTCCATATTGGACATGTTGTTTAGGCCTTGTATCCTTTTAGTAAGGTATCCCTGTGGGTGCCCCAGTTTTTGCATGTGTCTGGACAGATACATGCCAAAGGGGTAATTATATTCAATGAATGGCCTAATTAGGATTGAGTAAAGGGGGATAATGACATCCAGATATCTAGACACAAACCCTTTGTTTATAAGCTGTGGAATATAGAAGGACTCTCTTACAACAATAGACACATGTTGGTCAAAAGTTAGGTCACTGTCCACATAAGTTCCCAAATCTCAAAGAACTGGGTCAACTCTTAGGGTCGTATTGTCAATGTGGTATTTACATGGGGTAGAAGACTTCACAATGGATACAATAATGCATTTTTGC
>NC_056728.1:1225239842-1225249842 GCF_019279795.1 Protopterus annectens | reverse complement strand
CCTTAAAGTAACAGATACAGCATGTGAGAGGTGTACATACGCAGTGTTACTGGAAGCTAAACTCTCCCATACAAACGCACATCAGGTTGTCAAAACCACACCCACCACATATAGCACACAACACACATGTGAGGAATTTAAATGCAATCTTCCAAAACAACAAAGGCCTCCAAGAAATTCCATCGACAAAGATTATCCTAAGAAAACCCAAAAGCACTCAACAAAAGCAACTACTAACAGCACACATGCAGCCACACTCAGTGAAGCCCCAAATAGAAAGCTTATGAGGCCAGCAAACACACTTCCCAGGCCTCTAGTCATAGGGGACTCCATTTAAAGACATACTGATGCCCCTCCAACCAGGCTGACCAAGAGAAGATAATCCAGGATTCACTAATTGCACATACAACTACCAACTGAAGTCACTGCACCACAGGTACCAGTATGATTCCATCTTAGTCCATGCAGGTGTGAATGTCCTAAAATGTACCTCCCTTGACTATATGAAGATAGACATTATAGATCTCTCTATGTGTTTCAGACTGGCACAAGCCTAGCACTGAATAGCAAATTACCTTCCCCAATGATGAAGCCATAACACAAATAAAAGATGATTGATTTTTAACAATTAACTTGAGTTTCTGGTGTCATTGTAAGGGGATCCAGTATTTGTCAGCATGGGGAGACATGGTTATCAGACCACATTGTTATGCCAAGAATGGTCTTCACATGTTCCTCTCTAGGTTTTTGAATACCAACTAAAATGTTATCTTCCCCATAGAGCCTTTTTTGGCAATGCCAAACTGACAAACCTACTGACATTGCAAAATCAACTCAACAGAATCTCGAGGTATGACTGCGCAATACTAGGATCCTAAATAAAAAAGTACAGTCTCTCTAAGCCCTCTTCACCATTGAGAATAAAGACATCTGTGCAGTTACAGAGACATGGTTTAAACCTACAAAGAGTATCCCAGCAGTGCAAGATTTCTGTGCCTTTTACCTTTATACCAGTAGCTGCACAGATAGGGACTAAAAGTGAAATCAATAACAAGCATATTTCTAGGTTGGTTAAACAGGATGATACACTGGAGGTTTTCTATCTGCAAGTCACCATAGATTAAATCTCACACCATATCATAACAAGTTATAGGTTACCCTCTAAATCTCATAGCGCATACTGAGATCTAAAGGAAACACTCACCATCCAACCTAATATCTTACTTATGCGGTTGACTTTAATTACCTTTCTTGTAGACTGGGAATACTATATGGCCTCAAATCTGCAGGCACAAAGATTTTTGAACTTTGTAAATACAAATACCCTTTTTTTCCAAAATCTCTTTATTACAATTTCCTTTTTTCAAATAGTAACAACAATACGGTAACTCAAAAATACAAATAAACAATACAAATACCTGTCTAAAGAAAACAGACATCAATCTCGTTCCAAGAAAATTATACATATATATATATATATATATATATATATATATATATATATATATATATATATATATATATACAATATATACACAAGAAGTCACTACATCAAGTAAAGTATGATAATTCTTATGTTGATTTGGTCTCATAAGAGATAGTTAGAATGGGGATAGTCTATATATAAAGTAAAAATAGAAATTTAACCATTCATTTGTATGTTTAGGGAAAATATCTAGTTACACATATATTAAGAAAAGGGAGAAGATGCAAGAAAGACTGGTTATACTACATTCATTTCTTATTTAAAGGTTAGCTTTTCATGACAATTTGTAGGCAGATTTTATTTGTCAAGAATTATATGTAGCAAGTAACCCCAATATTTTTGGTAATAGCGTTTGTTTTTGAATAAAATAATTTATGAGATGAGATATATTTGATAGCAAGATTGCTAAAATTTTCCCATGTAATTGGTGACATGACATTCCAATTTTTTGTAATAAAGAATTTAATAAGGGCACACATCGTAATAAAGACGTTTTAATATTTTTGGGAGTTGATTGATATTAATGTACAATATATCTGTCTCCCAAGTAAGGGTTGATTTTTCATATCCCATCTTCTCTAATCTTACTCTCAAGGAACACCATACGTTGTGTATCTTAGTACAGTTCCACATAACATGTAAAATATCAGCTGTTTGATCCGGACAATGGGGACATATAGGCGAAAAGTTAGGACTGAATGTATTTAATTTAGATAAGGTATAATATAGATTGTTATTTACCATAATTTGTGTATATAACAGCTTCTTGAAAGGAATGAATTTGATTGTATATTTTCAATGGCTAGTTTCTTATTTTCTTCAGTCAGTGATTGATTTTTCATTTGCCAATAGTTTGAAAATAATAAAGAATTCTGATGTTTCGCACTCATTACAATTTTATAAGTCCTAGAAATTGTTTTCCCTTTAATTGCAAGATTTTCAAGCATTAATTTAACTAAATCTATGTTCTGTAAATCAGTGTGTATTTGTGAGAATTTAGCATTTATAAGATGATGAAGGTGGTTAAGGATAATACTATATTTCATAGGAAGTTTGAGTTCAAGTCTCATTTGCCCCGTGTTAGATTCTTTCCATTGGTATATATCCCATATTGTGTAGTCTTTTATCAGGGGGTAGTTTGTTAGATTTACTGGTTTATTATTTATTAGTAAATTAGGATTTAGGTGTAACGGTTGTATAAGGGCAAAACCGTCAGCTAATTGCAATGATTTAAATAGTTTCTGTGTTGTAAGAATCATGTTTTTAATTAGTGGGTGTAAATTCTTTGTGTATATGCTAGCCTGGTTTAAATTCAAGAATGGTAAAGATTTGATATTACAGCCAAGGGATTTCAACTGTTCATACCAGATTTTGGTCCACTGGGGTGTCCAAGTATTTATATATGAGTAATAGTTTATTATTTGTATTAGTCTGTATATAGTAATTTATACTATAGTAAAGCTTAAAATCAGGTAACCCCAATCCCCCCTTATCTTTGGCGAGTACAAGTTTTGCATATTTAATTCTGGTAGATTTGGGATACCATATGAATCTTGATGTAGCTTTTTCCATGGCAAGAAAAAAGTTTTGGGGAATATTTGAAAATGTAGCATTTAATTGAAAGAGTATTCTTGGTAGAAAATTCATTTTGACTACACTAGCTTTTGACAGTAGAGACATATTAATGTTCTTCCATCTATCTATATCATTTTGAATACTAGTCCATGTAGTTAGTAGGTTATTGTTTATAATATCTTTGAAGTCTGAAGTAAATATTATTCCTAGATATTTTATCTGGTAGTTTATTTTGATCTCACTCATAGGAAAGTACAATTCTTTATGCCCTATAGGATTGAGGGGAAATATGTGTGACTTGTTTAAATTTAAATTATAATTTGAAACTACTGAGAACTCATCAATAACTTTAAGTATTTTTGGGAGGTCAGTAGTGGGGAGTTGGAAGTATATATTTAAGTCATCAGCAAAGGCCGAGTATAAAAGATTTGTTTTGTGGATTCTGGGAATATGATGAAAGGTTTTTTGTGAAATAAACAGAAGGAGGGGTACTAGATAATGATTAAATAGGTATGGCGAAAGAGGACATCCTTGTCTTGTACCATTGGATAAGAGTATAGGGTTAGTTATAAGTTTATTTACCTGTATAGTGGTAGAAGCTTTATGATACAGAACCTGGATCATTTTAATGAATTCTTGAGGAAAACCATATAAAGGCAGTATATTAAAGAGAAAGTGTAAGTTTACTCTATCAAAAGCTTTAGTTGCATCTACTGTAAGGGCATATCTGGGGCATTTATCCTATTAAGTAGTCTTACAATGGTATCTAAAAGGAGGGTGTTGTCACTTGTTTGCCTGTTTGTCATAAAGCCCATTTGTTGTTGGGAAATAATAGAGGGGAGTATATTCTTAAGTCTATTTGCTATTACATGGGCTAATATCTTAAGATAAGTGTTTATGAGGGCTATTGGTTTATAATTTGCTGGATCTGTTGAGTCAGAATGCGGTTTAGGAATCAACACTGTCTTGGAGTTATTTAAGTATTTGTCTGTTATACCATATTGTATTATATAGTTGAAAACTTTTAATAACACTTTGGAGATAGGTTCCATGAAATAAATACAAATACCCTTGATGAGTTAGTGTATACGTCCACAAGATGTTCCAACAGACTAGATCTCATACTTACAAATATGAGAGAATGCTGCATTCCTCCCTTATAAGGTCTGAGCATAGAGCTGTATCCTTTGAAATCAAAATCGACTCGGTGACCCCTTTAAACCCAATAACAGTTAGGAACTATTACAAGGCAAACTACCTTTTATTAAGCAATAGTTTGTCAAAATTCAGTGCCCCTTAAAACCCAGAGAACACAGCAGCCTATGCAGAATTGCTAACAGAAATTCTGTACAGCCATGTCAGTGACTGCATAGAGGGTGATGTACCTATCAGAAGTAAGCCTAAAACTAATTCTAAAAGCATACCACCCTGGTGACATCCCAAATTAAACAAGCTATTTATTTATTGTCATTTGTTAACCAGGTTTGTCCAACTGAGCCAATGGCCCATTTTCAGTGGAGACCCGAGGAGAAAAGCTGCAAGGTTATACTACAAAAGAAAAAAAATCATTGCTAAAATCAGGGAGTGTAACTTCGAGAAATACAAGACTGTCTCATCAAATTAAACAGGCAACTAAGAGGGCTATTTAAGTCCAATAAAGCCAATATTGAGGTCAATACAGCCTGTCAGGCAAAATACAACCATAAGTCTTTCTTCAGCTATGTCACAAATCTTAAAGGCAGCATGCAGCAATGTTCATAGGTTCATAGGTTCATAGGTAGGTACTAGGCTATCGGCCCTGGGGCCTATACAAGCCCAGCCAAAAAGGTACCCTGGCTTTTGCCACCCAAGAAAATTATTTTCCTGTGCCACTGTCGAGCAGAGCCACAGAAGTGATCCCCGGGTGAATTTCCTATTTCCCATCCAACCATCAAGATTTTTCTTGAAGAGTGCTAATGAGGAGCTTTGTTTGATATAGATAGGTAGTTTATTCCAGAGTATGGGAAGTTCTCTGGGACAGGAATCTATCCCTCCGGCATGTTCTGTTTATTGTGGTGACAAGGTTTAGGTCCCTAGAGCGTGTAGCTCGGAGGGATTGGGATTTCTTTAAGTGGAGTATGTCCAACAGCTCTGGGTTTGACATAGCTTTGTATGTTAGGCAGAGATCACCTCTGAGTAGGCAATATGCGACGGAGTAAAGCTGGAGTTTTTTGAGATGGTCAGCGTAGGGCATCTGTTTGAGGCTGGTAATCCTCTTTGTGAAGTATTTCTGCGGCCTTTCCAGTTGTTGTAGATGTCTTGTGAGGTACATACCAAAAGGGGCATTGTACTCTATAATGGGTCTAATGAGTGATGAGTAGAGGGGAACAATGGCCTCTTTTTTTCTTGATGAGAAACCTTTTGTGATGAGGTGTGCCACGTAGAAGGATTTCCTGACTACTGTGGCAATGTGATTATCAAAGGAGAGACTACTGTCCACCTGTGTCCCAAGGTCTCTTATTACACTTTCGGAGTTAAGTATACTATTGCCTATGTTGTAGTTCATGGGTACAAAGTTTTTACCAAAGGGGATGACAATGCACTTTTTGGCATTGGGCTTGAGGCCATGGCTTTGACACCAGGTATCTGTCTCAGTGAGGCCCTTTTGTAGGATGTCCACATCGTTAGGAGTTTCGATTATGGCTCCTAGTTTGCAGTCATCTGTGAACTTCGTTAGCCAAAGACCTTCTGTGTTAGCCTGTACTTCAGAGAAGTAGATACCAAACAGGAGAGGACCCAGGACTGAACCCTGTGGTACTCCACTTGTCACTGGTTTGAAGTTGGATTTGGAGTCTGCTACTTTCAGAGTGTGGGTTCTGTCAGTGAGCCAGTTGGCAACCCATCTTGTGACATAGGGATTTATAACTAGTTTAGTGAGTTTATCTATAATCCCAGAGTGGGGGATGGTGTCAAAAGCCTTGGCAAGATCTAGATAGGCTGTGTGAAGCACCTTACCCTTGTCTACGGCTTTGGTGACTGCTTCAAAGAAGTCTATCAGGTTTAGGAGACATGATCTGCCTTTTACAAACCTGGACTGGGTGGGATCCAGAGTTTGGAGATTACCAATGTCTTTGTTTATAAGTTCCATGATGATACGTTCCATGGCCTTGCAGACCAGGCTTGTCAGGCTAATGGGATGGTAGCTCCCATGTCCGTGGTGGATCCCCCCTTGTGGAGTGGGATAACCGTTGCTATGCACCATTCAGCAGGCACAAAGCCTGAGGTGAGGCTATGACTGAACATGGTACTTAGGTGGGGTGCCAGTTTGTTCTGTAGTTCATGTAGAACGCAGTCTGGGATGTTGTCTGGTCCTATGGATGCTGTGTTCTTGGCTTTGGAGAGTGTGGTTTTTACCTGTGCAGCCGTGATTACAGGAACTTTGCATTCTTCCAGTATAGAGATGGGTTCTTTAGGGGCTGAGAGGGGGGTAAAGTTAGCACTGAACCTATCTGCCAGGATGTTGGCAATATCAGTTGGGTCTGTATATTTAGTGCCATTGTGCTGTAACTCAGAGCAGATCTGAGTGTTGCCATTCAGATTCTTGACATAGCTATAGAATGCTTTGTGGTTGTCTTTAGAATCAGTGGCAATTTTGTTTTTGTAACTAGCTTTGAAGGATTTTATCAGGGATCTCAGCTTCTTACTGAGGCTGACCAGGGAGCTCCTCCACTCGTGGGATTTTACTCTCTTTTGCAAGAGTTTCTTACTTCTATTGTACAGTTTGTTTATGGCAGAGGACCACCAGATTGGCTTCCTTTTTTTTGGAGGATAGCATCTTATTTCTGTTTGGGATAGCACGATCCATGCACTCATGTAAGTGCTTATAAAGTGCAATTGTGTAGGATTCAGTAGTCATAACTGTATTGTCCATCTGCATGGGTGTAATGAAGTTCACCACTTCTGTCTTAAGAAGCATGAAGTTGGCTTTGGAAAAATGTTTTACCTTGGTTTCCTTAATGGGGGGTGGAGGCAGGATGTGGATATCTAGGGTAATTAGCTTATGGTCGGATCGGACCAATGAGGCATTGACTTCAGGTGTGGATATTGGTAATGACTAGATCTAGGATATTGTTGCCCCTGGTGGGGGTGTGGATAAGTTGATCCAGGGCATTGGAGTTTATGAATTCCAGAAAGCGTTGAGCAAAGGAGTTGGTACATGAGTAGTTTTCCCAGTTAATGGTGGGGTAGTTGAAATCGCCCATTATTAGGGTGTTTGGTTAAACCCTAATATTTTCCAGTACATCAAGAAAAGAGGAGTGGGAATCCTGGGGCATGGTGGGTGATCTGTAGCAAGCTACAATTTGGATTGCAGTTTTGCCCAGAGTTAGTTGCACTTGGATAACCTCGGCTGCATTATGCTGAGCAACTAGCCTGGAGGTGTGAAAATCCTTAATGAATATGGATACACCTCCGCCTTTGGTGTTCTGGTCCAGGTTACATGGTCGAAAAGTGTGATATGAGTTATAGCCTAGTAGTGCAGGGATGCTCTCTGGAGCCTTGAACCAGGTCTCTGTCATTGCACAGATATCGATGTTCTCCATTTTAAGGAGTGCCTCAAGTGAGTGCATTTTGAGATTTAGTCTTCTGGCATTGAGTAGCATCACCCTCAGTTTTTGCTTGCCTGTTCCTGTTATGGTGGTGAATTTGTCATTTGAACCTTGCCTAAAAAGGCACTATAGGGGCAGCAAGAACCTTCGCCAGTATCCGGAATCCCAGGGGTGACAGGTGCAGGCCATCTCTGGCAAAGCATCGTGGTCTGTCAACCATGTCATCCCAGGCAGACAGATACTGGATCCCTTTAGAATGGCACCAGAAGCTTAGCCAATTGTTGAAGTCAATCATTTTGTCCTTGTACTGTGGCATCATTCTGGGTGATGGCAGAATGCTACTCAGGGCTAGGGTCATACCTGCCTGGGCTACAAGATCGGAGAGCTCTTCCATGTCTCTTTTCATGTAGTCCAGGGAGGTACATCTCAGGTCGTTCACACCAACATGAACAATGACAGAGTCATATTTGTACTTGTTGTGGAATGATCTGAGTGCGTGGGTTATGTGGCGGATCCTGGCACCCGACAGGCAGCTGACAGTAACCTTCTCCTTGTTTAGCCTGGTGAGTGGGATATCAGTGTGCCTGACTATAGAGTCACCTATGACTAGTGTGTTGGGTACTGTAATGTGCTGAACTGGTGGTTAATTGCACCACATTCACTGAGCGGGGAGATACAGTGACTTTATCCCCACAATCACCCTAAGCCTCCCCCCCAGAAATACCTGTAAACATAACCCTGCCAACTGTAATTATAGACAAACTTACAGAACTAGGTATAACCCACTATATAATGTGCTGAATAGCCATATGGCTCACAGATAGTACTCGAGAAGTTATGATTGCTGAGGCCAGCTCCACAAAGAGGACAGCTACTAGTGGAGTCCTTCAGGTCCAGTACTGGCCATGGTCCTCTTTGACATCTATGTCTTTGAAGTCAAGGCCAGTGTCAAAGGCCTCTGGCTGACTAAGTTCGCAGAGAATTATAAATTGGGAGCAGCCATAGAATCCCCCCAAATGTAAACATTTTACAAGAGGGTCTAACACAGACAAATGACTGGTACCAAAGCCACTACTTAAATATTAATGCTTAGAAATGCATTATAGTTACTTTTGGCCACCCTAGGAAACTACATAATTTATAAAACATCCCAAAGATTTGATCCATTAGTCAGGGTTCTGAGAACACATGTAGACAGTAACCTGGCTTTTGACAAATATGTGTTCAAGGTAGTATGCTAATCCATCTACGTTTCTCAACTTATATGTAGAGGCATAACATTTAGGTCCAGGGAAGTCATAGTACCACTCATTAGATCCATTATTGAGTGTAATACCCCATTTGGTATGTACATGGACAGAGACATGGAGCAACTGGGATGCCTGCAAAGGTTCCTTATATAAAGAATACAAGGCATAAACACAATGACCTATGCAGATTGCCTCAAAGCCTTATCTCTGTACTTGGTTTCCTATAGACTACTGAGAGGTGATCTATGCCTGGCATACAAGGCATCTCTGGTCCTTGCTCTGATGAACCCTTTGTACATCCACAAAACAAGCAGCATCAGAACTACTACATCTAAAGACCTACATTTTGCTTGCAGCATAAACAGGACATGGAGAGGCAGATATGTATGTCAGGGAATTGTCATTCTCCGGAATAGTCTCCCTATCCATGTGAAAAAAGTACCTCCCTAACACTATTTAAGTGTAGCATAGATCACTGGATGGAAAATTGAAAATTCACTCTTGGTCTGGTGCCTATGTTTTTGATGAACAGAGGCAGCCAGAAAATCATGTCATAGCTAACCATTATCCCCTATATAAACATCTAAAACATATAACTTGTGGGACATATTTGGGTTACACGGCTAGGCTTATAAAGACCTTACTGGTCATTAGCCTAGTATACACCTATGAACCTATAAAAGAAATACAGAAAGACAAAGCATTTAAAAAAGATCCAAAGGGGTTTGGAATGTACCAGTGTGAAGGAGAGACTAACCAATACCAGAGCATCAGTTCTGAAATGGAGTCTGCACGGAGGGACTGGAGTATCAGTGAAAGTTCTGTTAACAACCCTTGCTTAAGATTTGGGGCAGAGACTGCTTATACTCAAGAAAGAGAGGCTTACATGTCTACCAAAAAAGGAACTGCTTGTTTTGTGAGGCCATACCAATAGTTTTATTTGTTGAGGAAATCTGCTTAAAATTTATAGTTGGACAATAAAAACATCTTGCTTTTTTATGAAAGAGTCTAAGTGGTTGCTGGCTGTATTACACAATGAGGGAGAATATGTGCAGCTGAAACTTATTCTTGTAATTACCTCAAATTTAGATTCCATCTGTCAT
>NC_056728.1:1225212342-1225234842 GCF_019279795.1 Protopterus annectens | reverse complement strand
AAGTATATATTTTATTACTTCAATATAATATGACAGTTCAGTAGAGTTTTTCTCTTTTCTTTCTTTTCAGAGCTTATCATCACTACATTTGACTCAGATACTGAGATACAGATACCATTTTCTCATTAAAATAAACAGTGGAATTTACGGTCAGTTGTCCGCTCTTGCTTTTGTGCTACTGGACTATTTTTCATACAGTTTGTGTTTTTGTTCAAGATACTGGAGAAGGTCTGCCTCACGGGCCAACTCCAAAACATTTTCATTGAAAATTTTGTCTTTGTACAATGTAAGTACATTTAACTTGAAGAACCTTACTGTGTATTAACTTCAGCTGTTCAAACACCTATCTGTGGTGGAAATTGGCTTTAACATCCCCTCTCCAAAATAGTAGTCCTTACTTACACTGTATATGCCAGTTACTTAGTCTTCCTGGCTGACAGGTTTCTGCATTCAGGACATGAAAGAATACTTGTTCTACCTTGTGCCTCTCTGTTTATTGCTTTGGCTTTAAACTGATATTTCTCTGTTAGTATTTGACCCAAGGGTGGAATCATCTCCCAGTCTATACAAACAGACATCTCACACATCCACTTAAACAGATTGTTTATAAAACAATACACAACATTTCCAAGCTCATCCCAGAAATGTTCAGTACTACTCTATTATCTATTAACTGGAACTTCCTAAAAATCCTCCCCTTAGTTGACGTCGTAATTGAATTCATTACAACTTTTCTGAATATCCTGAATAGCTTGCACCTCCTAGAAAAAAACAGACTATAAACAAATAATGCCCTCTGGCTATCCAAAAAGAGTACAATGCTAAAGCAGGATAGAGAAAAAGCATAGAATCAGTGGCAAAAATATTAAACAGTTTCTTGAAAACTTCTGAATGTGTTGCAATAGTACTAAAATACAATTAATGAAGACAAAAAACTATACTATAATAACTTTCAGAATAATAGTAAACACAACCCTAAAAATTTTGGATAGCAATTAAAAAAATATTGCATCCCATCCATAAATTTAGCTCTAACCCCCCTCCCAATATCTCATCACTCGAACCACAAGACAATTCAACTCTTATTTCATAAATAGTACAGCATCTCTAACCAAGTTTTCCCCAACATCTAATCCTTACCCTGCCCAGCAGCTATGTATCACCACATCCACGTTTACCTTCAAAGCTCTGCTCACATCCTGTATAAAACTACTCTTAAACTCAACAGCTGATGACCTTCCAAGTGAGTACCTTAAGACAGAATCCAATAGCATTGCCTACCCTGTCTCAGTCTTTATAAAAAATTCAAGAAACATTACTAACTTTAGACCTATAGTAATCTTATCCCCCATATCCAAAATACTTGGAAAAATCTCCTATCCCCCACACAACATAGCTTCCATATTCCTATAGTAACAACACTGCACTTCTAACCTATATAAATACTGTCAATAAAACTCAAGATAATGGCAAACTAGTCTCTTCCTTATTTCTAGACTTGTCGAAAGCCTTACCACAGTTTGTCACAGCAAACTGCTACTTCAAATGTCCTCATTAGGTCTCTCAGCTCACCATTCTATGGTTTAAAAGCTACCTATTCAATAGGTATCGGTCAGTAAAATGGCAGTCTACCCTCTCTCCATACTTCCCCATCACCACTAGTGTACCACAAGGCTCTATCTTTGGTCTTCTCCTCTTTAACAATCTCACCAACACGCTCCACACAGCCACACAATAGGCCTCCCTAATACAGTATGAAAATTACTTCACTCTCATTTGCACATCTGACAACAAGGCACACCTCCCAAAAATACTCAGGAAGCTTTAACAACAACTGAAACATAGTTTTGTAACTCACAACTCGTGCACAACCCTAAAAAAAAAAATGACTACTTTTTTAACCCTAATTCCTCTCCCATGAAAAAAAAAATTAAAGTCCTCTCTCTTGATAATACAAGCATTGAAGTCACTTCTCATAACAAATTATTAGAAATGATAGTGAATGATAATCTTAAATTTGACCTGCATATAAAAAAATCACATAAAAAAGCTTTATAGAGCCAAAATCACTGATGACCAAAAAGTCATCAAAAAACTAAGGGTGCTTTATACAGCTAAAACCATTGATGACTCTCCAAAATTTATAGAGAACTGGGAAACAAAGCAAAAGGAATAGAAACACCACCACCAAAAAAAGAAGAAATAATCAAATTTTTGAGAAATACCTGTGAAGATCCTATGGAACATAACAAATATGATGAATGGATAGAAGACATAAAAGAAACAGCAATAAGTTCAAATGTACAGGATATGAAATGGGATGAAGCAACAACCAATGGGAAAACCCCAGGCCCAGATGCAGTACCTAACTTCTGGCTAAAAGTAGTAGCATCTTTACATTAAGATTTACCCTTAATTAAGTAAGAACTACTTATATACACACCCTGAATAGACACCAGCCTGGTTTACAGGAAAAAATATACTCCTCCTTAAGAGTGCAGCTGCAAGCTATCCTAAAAACAATAGACCAGTAACTTGCCTTTTGACAATATATAAACTATATACTGGAACTGATGCTGACAGAGCTTATAGTCATTTAGAAGAAAACTCAATCATATCAATAGAACAAAAGGATAACAAAAGAAATTCATACAGAACAAGGGATCATTTGTTGCAAAATAAAGTCATAATGGTGAATTGTAAAAAGGAGGGAAAATCTAAGTATGGCATGTATAGATTACAAAAAAGTATTTGACAGCACGCTACATTCATGGATAAAGGAGTGCTTACAGATGTATGAGATACACACTACACTGATCAATTTCATTAGAGTGACTATGAAACAGTGGCAAACCACTTTGCAGCTAAGCCATGATAAAGGAAAAGTATTATCCCAGGGATACAAATTCAAAGGGGGATATTCCAAGGAGACTTTGTCACCACTGTTTTTGTCTTGCCCTTAACCCATTAATCTGTCTACTGAACAGATTAGGTCATGGTTACAATTTGGCTCCCAGACAATGACAAAAAGTAAAGACTTCTCATCTTTCTGTGGAGGATTTAAAACTGTACAATTCATTAGATGAGGAGCTGAAAGCACAACTGGAAGCAATGAAAGACTTTCTCAGATGATATAAGAACGTCATTTGGTCTTGATAAAGATGAAAAAACGTGACATTTAAAACAGGAAAGTCTGCAGCACCAAGAAAATAGTATGGGACAGGAATATGATATAAAGGAACTTGAGCAGAAGTGAGTGTATTAATATTTGAGAATTGATGTTAGCTCAACATTAACACATGAACAAAACGAACAAAAATGAACAATACTTGGTAAAGAATATTTTAGAAGACTAAAATTAATGCTGAAAACAGCCCTGACATCTAGGACGAAAGTCCACTCTCTAAAAGAATTCAGTCTTTCTGTTCTAACTTACAGTTTTGTGGTGACTAACTGGCCCCAAAAGGTACTGGATCAGTTGGACAAGAAAACAAGGAAAATGCTTCATGCTTATCAAATGATATATAAAAATCCATGTATACCAAGATTACATAACCCTCATTCTGAAGGCGGGATGGGAGTCCTTGAAATTGATTACATGTATTGATCTGTAGTCATAGGACTATATACATATCTGCTGGGCTCAGCAGATTCAAACATAGTGAAAGTTTTGAAACATGAATAAAACAAATCTAAGATGACTTCCTTGCTTAGTTTAGCAGAAGAATAAAGGTGTCAAGAGAGAATGGAAACCAAACCAGAAGGAGACAAAAATAAGTTAGTAACTGAATGTGGCAAAAAACAAAAGAAAGAATATAAGGCGAAGGATCAAATGAGAAGGCAAGAAATGTGGAAAAGGCACAAATACAGTTGCAAGTACTGAAAACTCCTGGAAAAACCTTGTGTCAATCATACAAGAATTTTTAAGGAGAGGTGAATTTAAACAAAAAGATGAAAGGTTAATATTGGAGGCTCAGGATAGTGGATTACCTATATATTGATTTACAAAGTCCATTAAAACAGAACTGGAAACAGTTGCATATCTTGTTGCTGGGTGAGATACACTAGTGGCAGAGGGTCTGTATACTGAAAGGCATAATAATATGGCAAGATTGTTGCAGTGGGAATCAAAACATTAAAATACTGAAGTAGCTGAGACACACTGGAAACATGAGTTACAAAGCATTATAAAGGATGATGACGTTTATATCAGATGGAATCAGCCATTACCAACAGTTCAAAAAATAGATGCGAGAAAACCGAAATAGTGGTCCATGAAAAGAAGACAAAAGTAGCATTGATCATTGAAATTGCAACACCCAGTGACTGCAGTGTCTTACATACAGAGAGATACAAAGTCATAAAATAATAGGATTTGCAGGCAGAAATGAGGGCAATGTGGAAGAAGGGTACCCAGACAGTTCCAACAGTAGTGGGAGCATCGGGTCTTATAAAAAGAATCTACAGTCATATTTAGATGTTTAATTAATACACATAACTCTGTATGAATTGTAGAAGGAGTCAGTTCTGCTCACATTGTGGGTACTGCAAAAAGCAATTTTGGCTAACTTCAAAGGTTGAAACAATATGAATGTCACAAACTTTAATTATATGTTGACTTATGAATTGGATCAAATCTCACCATGGTATTAGAAATTCAAAATACTTGGTGTAATTAAACAGGATTAAATTGTGTAGTATATTCAGACTTCACATGCTGAATGCAGTAGTACCTTACGTGCACTGCTGTATGAGGTGTTCCTGTGTGCCCCTCCTAAAAATGAGACTGAAATTAGATGCGCCTGGGGATGACTCTCAGTGTCACTGGAAACATACTGAACCATTTGTATTATAAATTCAATTTTCAGTATTGTTTAGAAATTATATCTCTATTGATAATTCAGTCAGAAAATGCAAAACTAGCCTTATACTACAACAGGGTCTTGAAAACAACTTAACTTTATCCATAATGCATACACTGCCACATCCATCCATCCATCCATCCATCCATCCATCCATCCATCCATCCATCTATAACCCCCTCTTTTCCCATTTTGCACATGAGGTTGGAGTGTCACTTCAAAAGTGACAATCATCTAGAGCTAAGGTTTATACCACTGGGTGGCTAGCCCTGCCTCAGTAGTTCTTCCACTACACACACACACACACACACACACACACACACACACACACACACACACACACACACACACACACACACACACACACACACACACACACACATGCCTATGACCAATTTAGAACGTCAACTCCACTTATTGTTTATCTTTGAAATGTGGGAGGAAACTGGAGAACCCATAGGAAATCCATGTGAACACAGGGAGGATATGCAGATTCCACATAGAAGGCACCCCGACCGAGAATTGAACCATGGAACTTGCTGTGAGGCATCAACACTATCTGCTCTGCCACCATGCCACCCCATGTGTCACTAATACTTTACTACTTAATTAATATAGCATCAAGTACTATTATAATACATTATCCGCCTTAGCTATGTAACCACCTCCACTGCACAGTCTATTACTCGCTACAGTTTCCAATAATATCCTGTGTACTACTGCCTTATACTATAATATATTTCTCACATCACTAATATGATACTACATAAAGAATGTTGTACTGCTTTGCTAGCATTCAAATAATACTACATACTGTTATACTGCAGCAAACGTTAAATTAGCACCACCTACTATTATTAATGCATTGAGGTTTCAGTTAAATAACAACCTCCTCTGAGCAGTTCATGACTCAGTACAGTTTTCTGTTACATGTAAAATAAAACTAACTTTATACAGCACAGGGCTAATTTGATACAGCATCCCTAATATTTCTCCACATAATTAATCTTAAAATAGCACCACGTACTACAATTAAGGCATTGTACTCTTCAGTTTTGTTTCAACCTTCACAATGCAGTTTGTGACTCTGTGTAATTTCTCATAACATTGAAATTAGCACTACTTTATGCTGTGCTGCGTACAGTGCTAATTTGATATTCAGTTACTAATGATTCACCACCATAACTTTAAAATAGCACCACATACTGCTAGTAATGTATTATATATTAATTCATTTGACTGAAATATATCTCTTAACTTTCAGAATACAAAACCACAGTACTCTGATATTTATATATTATACTATCCCATCACGTAACTCCCTCTGCTGAGCATTTCATGAGCTGTTTAAAATTTCTGGCAACATTTTACATAGCACTGCTTTATATTGTACTGTGCATACAGCAATCATTTGCTATTATATTCATAGAAGTGACATTAAAAAGTCACATTACATTACTACTGAGACCTTATATTTACAATTATGTAACAGCTACCCTACAACATTCTATATAGTATTATTTTATAATGCACTTCATGCAATGCAAGCCACTATTATAATTCTCATATTATGCTACTTAATTTTAATATAACATGATGTACTTCATGGCATCTTATTGCACAAATTTAGTATATTTTCTTATGTTATCATTAACACATAAAAAGCATATTAAAAATACATAGCAAGATGTTTACTATTATTTTTATTTTATTTATTTTATTTTGCATTTGTTGACCAGGATAGTCCAACTGGATTAATGTCCATTTTCAGTGGAGTCCCAGGGAGAAAAGCTCCAAGGTAGACAGATAAGTAATAACAAAGAAGACATATTACAGATGATATATTTACAAATGACATAAGCAGACATGAAATAGACAATATCACAAGTTCGAGTTACCCCTGGTAACAGTCAGGGGGAAAAAATAACAGTAATTTGATTAATAGATTATGTACATTCATGGTGTGAGTTAGCAGGCTTGTTATAGTGGCAAAGCCAGTTTAGTGCCAGATGTTGTTTGAGTTTAGCTTTGAATTGGGATAGGTAGGAGAGAAAAGTAATGTCAGCTGGAAGGAGGTTCCATGCTTTGCCTGCAGAGTTTGCAAAGAGGGAGTCACCGGCTACATTGTTAATTTTAATTGTCTTAATTTGTAGTCTGTTTGAGGATCAGAGCAGTCTTGGATTGTTGTGGGGGATGATCATATTTTTAAGAGCTGGTGTGTTATCTGGATAATAGAGGATTTTATTAGCCATAATCAAAAGGTTATATTGGATTAGACTGGGAAGTTCTAGCCACCCAAGCTGTTTAAGGTTGATGCAATGGTGTGTTCTAAAAGGTAGGCCAGTGGCAAACCTGGCAATGTGGTTGTAACAGACTGAGAGTCTATTAAGTATAGTTTTATTTAGATTAGAGAGAAGGGGGATGCATATAAAAGTGTTGAAAGCAGGTGGGCGCGAGCTATGGCAACCATAGCCGGAGGGGTTAGGAAGGCTTTTATTCTATACAGTGACCCTAGTTTTTTATTGATAGTTTTAATCGTTTGGTTTACATGAAGGTCAAATTTTAGGTTATTATCAACTATTACTCCTATCAGTTTTGTAGAGGAGTCGGGGGTGATTATTGTGTTATGTTTTGCATTTATGGTGAAGGTAAACGGTGTGGACCTTTGTGTTGAAGAGAATAACAGCATTTTAGTTTTTGGGATTTAGCAACAAATGACGTTTGGAGAGCCAGGTTTCTATAGTATTAAAGGTGGATTGGGTAACAGACCTTAATTCTGAGGGAGATGTGGCTGAGCAAATCAGGGTGGAATCATCAGCGTATTGGATACAGCTGACATTCGGGATGACTATATACAGGTTATTTATAAAGATGGCAAACAGTAGGGGTCCTAATATGGAGCCTTGTGGCACTCCAAGGGTGTTAGGTAATAGGTTGGAGAGCTTGTTCTGCCAGAGGACAGCCTGCTGCCTCTCCACTGAGTTAGGATTTAAACCATTGAATGGCACTGGTATTTAGACAGAAAGATTGCAGGATGTGAATCAAAAGTTGGTGATCCACCATGTCAAATGCCTTTGAAAGATCCAAGAAGATGGCTGAGGTAATTTGATTATTGTTATGATCATTATTAATGATATTGGTGAATGCTAGTAGGGCTGTGGTTGTGCTGTGGTGTGGATGGAAGCCATGTTGGGTATCGGCCATGAGGTGATTCTGAATTAAGTGGTGCATGAGTTGTTTGTGTATACATTTTTCCATAATCTTAGCTAGTTGAGAAAGTATAGCTATCGGTCTGTAACTGGAGAATTCAGTGGAGAAACCTCCTTTATGTAGTGGGATTACATAGGATGTTTTCCAAATGGTGGGAATTTTTGCCTCTGCTATGGTGTGGTTAATTAGTATAGATACTGGATAGGCTATGGCATCAGCTGATTTTTGAAGGTACTCAGCAGGGAGTTGATCAGCTGAGAGTGTGGTGGGTTTTCATTTTTTGAGCAAGGTATGGATAAGTGATGTGGACACTGGTCTGAAAAAGAGTAAGCTTATAGGGGTGGTACTGTCAGGGCGAGGGGAGCTGGGAGGTAGCTGGCTAGCTAGGGCTTGAATTGTCTCTGTAAAGAAATTATTAAAACTGTCTGAGACATCCTCAGGAGATTTATCAATGGTAGCGATGGGGATAGGGGTAGACATTTTTCCAGGATGGAGTAGATTATTCAGACCTGCCCAAAACTTCTGAGGATTGTTCTGGTTTGCTGTCTGTAAATTACAGTAGTATTGTTTTTGTCTTGTAGAATGGATAGTCTCATTCCTAGCTTTCCTGTATTTAACATGATTGTAGGGGTCTTTAGTGGAGCGCCATAGAGCCTAAATTTTGTTTCTGCTCGAAATATTTAGTCTAGATTCTTAAGAAAGTCATGGGGCAGTTTTTGCCTTTGTTAGCTTAGAACAGGCAGGTGCATGCAAGTCAAGGATATCAAGAAATCTATTGTTAAAATATGCAACTGCCTCTTCTAAGGGGAGGTGTTTTAACATAGACCAGTTACAGGAGTTAAGTTCCTGTTTGAATTTGACAGGGTCAAAGTTTACTTTATTTCTGACTTTCCTGAGTAAGGATTGATGAGGAATAATGACTTTTTGCTTAACTATATAAGTAAGAAGGTGATCACTCAGATCATTGGCGAGGGTACCAGCAGTGTACAGTTGGGGGTTACTATTTACAAGTACCCAGTCTAGTATGTTTTCTTTATGTTTGCAATTACCTAGCCTGGTTGGGGTGATTATGATTTGAGTAAATGCATGTAGGTTGATGTGGGTGGAAGGGGATTCTGAGGAACTGGTGGCCCAGTGTATGTTAAAGTCACCAAGTAACAGGGTTTCTTGTGGGTAATGACATGAAATCCAGTGTAGGGTATCTTCGAGTATGGCTATATTATTACCCAGGGGAATATACATATAGATAATGTTGATGCATTTACTTTTGTTAATTTGCAATTTAGTGGCCAGGATTTCTGAGTTATTAATTTGAGGTGGTTGATTAACATCTATGGTCACATTCAATGCAGATTTATAGAGTATAGCTACCCCACCCCCCCTTCCTGGAAGCATGATCTAGCCTGTGAATGTTATGCGCAGGTGGTAACTCTTCATTGTCAGTTGTGGTAGGTTTTAACCAGGTCTCAGATAGACAGCGAATCTCAGGAGAGTGGACAGCCAGGAGTGCATGCAGATCATGTACCTTGTTATTGATGCTCCTAATTTTGAGATGACAGGCCAAGAGAGAGTTGGTAGGTCTACTAATTGTAGTTTTGTGGCTTATATGTAACTAATGCATTTTTATTCCTAAATGGGCTATAAAATCAGAGAATAAGGCAGAAACACAATCATGTACGTTGATGTATGCTCTCACAAAAGAGGGATGGGTTTAACATTTTTTAACATTTTTAAAAAAGAAATAAATGTGACAATTGCAAGTAAATAAAGAGCGCTGGCATAGGGGGTAAATGATTTTTTTTAGGAAAACCTTAAAGAAAAATGTTGACATATTTAATAAATTATATAAATAGTTGCTTGAAACACAATATAAACTGTTTTCTTGGCTGCAGAAGAAGTTCACTTATAGTCTGGCTTTCTAGGACACCTCCATAGAAATTTTGCAAAACAGTTCAGGGGGAACAGAAAGTACTTGCTGTAGTCAATGATATACAAAAAAAAAAAAAAACATGACACCCACCTCTAGCTTTTCCTGTCCTCCCACCTAAGCATTGAGAACCAACAGCTTCTTCTACACTTTCACAGATAGAGACTGCTTGCAGGCACCTATAATGACAAAAAATGCAAAGAAAAAAGAAAGAAAAAGGGCTCTGCCAGGTGACTCCCTCCATCATGGGAGAACCTCCTTCAGCTCAAACACCCACATCTCATCCTCACCACAGAATGACCTTCACCTGTTATCAGCTTTCCACTAATTTCATGCCATACTTTTCTCTTTCACTCGACTTTCCTTCCCACTGTCTCCAAAGCTACTGTCTAGTCTTTACTCTCTCCAAGTATTCAGCCTTCTGACAAAATAATGAATTAAGCATCAGAATATTTATGAACCGTGATTGCTGTTTAAAGCTATTTTTCTGTTCATCTGCAAATTATGTTGTTACCCCAACATTATATAATAATAATATGAGTGTCAATACAAATGTTTATGACTCTTTTCATATATCTATAGTTACTCTATGCCTTTGTTCACATTTATTAATTTTAGTTATATATACTTTCAGTTTATGAAACCATCCTGCTAAACTGTCCATAATTTTGCTGAATATCCAGATTTTTGCCTCATATTTTTGATCTATTTGTCATAAAATCAATGGTTTTCTGAAAAATAACTGAGCACTGAAGTCAGTAAATGACAGACATTCAAGTTTCAGACTTCATCCATCCATTCATACAGCCAGCCATCCACAACCCCTTTCTCCCATTTTTGCGCATTGGGTCGGGGTGTTACTTCACTAGTGGCAATCATCTAGATCCAGGGTCCACACTCCTTCAGAAAATGCATTCTAATCCGAAACCTGTTTTTCTATCAATGGTCTATGTTTATAAGAGTGATTTTTGCAATCTGTTCTTGAGTTCGGGCCTTTGTCCTCCCAATTATTTTTGCCTTTGTACAAAATGCATTCTCTATGAGGCACGATGCACATATATCTTTTAGTACTACTATGAAATGTCATCTTCCTGAAAGCTGACAAGCCAAAATAATGAAAAAATACTTGAAACCCAGAAGGGTGAAAAAATAAATTTTAATTGTTAATCCCCAAATGTGTGTGTGTGTGTGTGTGTGTGTGTATGTATATATATATATATATATATATATATATATATATATATATATATATATATATATATATATATATATATATATATATATATATATATATATATATATATATATGTATATATATATATATATATATATATATATATATATATATATATATATATATATCCCAACTTCATGGTCACACCAACTCGGGGAAGGGAGAAATCTCCTCAAAGAAGTGAATCGTTGCAGGCACACCTTAGAAATCACACTGGCAATGATTTCCTATGGGAAACAGAGTTTGTTGTTATGCCTTTTAGTTTTTTTTTTTTTTCTTTATGCTACTAATGCTCAAACAATTTCTCCTCGAGTAATTGTAGGGGAGCCATATTTTTCCTCCCTAAACTATGACTCAGTATGGTATCTGATATTGTGAGAGAAATGCTGCACATATAACTGTAATACATTGTAATAAACAGCATTTTTGACATTTCACAATTATATTTTTCTTTTATTTCTAGATACTATGAATGATTCCATTGTTCTCGAATTCTTACTGGTGAACTATGAAAACATTTTTAAGAATCTGAAAAGAAAAAGTTATTTTTATAAAATGTATTAGACATGCAAGTCACTCTTCTACGTGTTTTTTTATAAAAATACTATCAGATATATTGTATCAAAGCATTGTTACATAGTAATGACATGCCACTTATTTTAATTATACGCTGATGATGTAAAAACGTGTCTTTCAGATGCAATTTAGGGATTGTTTTATGCTATTCAATTATTTTGTCAAGGTAAGATGTTATGGTTTCCTCCAGACACGGCTGAAGAAATCATTACCACCTGTTGTTTTGTATTCATTCTGGTTTTGAGATGCATGGCTGTATTTCCTTACTGAAGTCATAATACAGATTACCTGCTGATCTCTTCAAAGTCTTTTCATAACTTATAAACATGTGTGTGTTGCTTATGTACAGTGCTTGATATTGTCCATGATTCACTGAGCTGTCAAATGGAAACAAATATCAATACTGGTTGGATGCATCAGCAACACCATTTATTGATGAATCTGTCACTCTTTATGAAACTGTCCATGTACTCACTTCATTGATTATACTTTTAAATTGTGTGTGATTGTGCTGAACAATGAATTCAGTCACATGTAGAATTGGCTTCAGAAAGTGATTCAGAAGCCATACTTAACATTCTGGATAAGCATTGTTTATCTTTGTGAACCGGTATGAGTCATATAAATGGATATGTGCAGAAAAAGCTAAAAGCTTGAGAAACATTGATGTCATTGCAGTATCAAAAATACTGTTATGATAATATTCGAGATATTTGCTTTTGATGCGGTCTGTACGTCAGTTAGATTTTCAAATTACTTTAGCAATGTACTGTCTGCCTTGTTACACACTACTGGTAGTTTAACATTTGTTGTGCAAGTATGTGTGCATGCTGCCATCTATTCAGTTATCCACATTGCTTTCACTGTTATGATTAATGATAAAGTTAAACAACAATGTCTATGATCTATCATTTTGGATTATCCACCATGTAGATATTTTTGAGAACTTTATCTCCCCTCAGAACAGCATTGCATAAGTGCAGTAAAACATTATACATTCCTGATACTGGGAAACATGATACACACACGTATATATATATATATATATATATATATATATATATATATATATATATACACACACACACACACACACACACACACACACACACACACACACACACACACACACACACACACACAAACACACACACACACACACACACATGTAGGTTTCCATCAGAATTTCGAGTGAAGGTTCAGTGATTACAGCATGTCAAATTATGGTTGGCTGAATCCCGTGTTGTGGAACCTTCATTTGTGCGAGTCCCAGTTCAACGAATGCACAGTGCATTCACACATATGAGAATGAACTTACAACTAGAGATCACGGTACAGTGGGAATCGGGAAATTTACCATTTTCCCCACTGTAGTGTGATCTCAGAGTTGGAATATATAATTGGCAGGAAGTGTGGGCATACCTCTCAATCTCTTAGAGCAAGAAATCTGGACAAAGCCATCAGTAATGGAGAGACAAAGGTCCAAAAATAGGGACACCTTTTAATTATTGCTCTTACAAATTTAGAAAATTGATAGAATAATAGGTTTTGCATTAGCATGGATTTTCTGAATGGTATGAAGTCTGAAACTCAAATGTCTGTCATCATTTTCTGACTTCAGCCCTCAAAAATTTGCCACTGATTTGCTAGAAAACCATAATTTTATGAAAAATTGACCAAAACATGAGGCAAAAATCTGGACATTCTGTGAAAATCTGTACAGTTGAGAGGTATGCGTGTGGGAGGGCAGCCCTCCCATGGGGGGGTGCATGGGGGCTTGCCCCCTGAAAAAACGTGTAGTTCAGTGTTGTGCAGTACATTCATACTGCTGACAACTAGAACTTACATTACTGGTTTGAAAGATGAAGGGGAAACACTATGGGCAGGATTCACGAAGCCTCCGTGTAAGAGTTATAACTCTTACACGGAGGCTGCAGTTAAATGGAGTGATGTCAGCATGCTCTGCATATTCATGAGAGCATGCTGAATCACACCTAAGTCTAACACGGTCCGTGTAAGACATTTGGGGGCATGTCCGTAGGCTGAGCCCTGCAAGCGGACACGCCCCCAGAAGTGTAAAAGTGCCCAAAGTAGACACCCACAACAGAGTCCACGGAAATGTGAATAAACACAACACAACACATGCCCCTACAGACTATTAAACATAAAAGAAATATAAATGAACATGTCATATTTTTTTTAAATTGTAAAGATGTTTAACCGTGAGTGCACTCGTTTGCGCGGGCGTGCCCGTAGCGCAGCTACAGTTAGCAGTCAGTGGGAAAGCATATAAGAACTAAATATGCAAATTAAGCCAGGAAGCAATAGCGTAGCGGTAGAGATGTCGGCTGAAGAGCAGGCATACATGGTTTGAGCCCCCACAACACCAATTTTTTTTTATCAAAATAAGCAGGAAACGATTTCCTGACAAATATGTACACATAAAACCCCAATATATGTAAAATGTAATGAAATAGCCCATTTATATTGAAGAAATGTGAGGTAAGAAATGAATAGAAACTGCCAGATGTGCCCATAGCTGAGCTACAGTTTAACAGAGTGAGTGTATGTGCCCGTAGATAAGCAGTGGTTTAACTGGTGCAAAATGAGTGCCTGTAGCTGAGCAGTGGTTTACCATGCTAAATATATGTGCCTCTAACTGAGCTGAGCGGAATATGCGTGCCGATAGCCAAATGAGGCTTAAACCAGCGTACCCCGTTTGCGCGGAGCTGCGCACCGTGCAAACAAGCTAACCGATGGGCAACGTTGAGCAAGCCGTATCAAAACTGCCTTTACACAGACACACTCCTCAGCATGTCTAGACAGTCATGAAAAATAAAAAGCAGTGTCCAGGTTCGAACCCAGGATACTATACACCATAGTCAAGGTACAGAACCACTAAGCAATGACAGCAGTACCTAGAAATGCAATAATAGCTCATATATAGGAATGAATACAAACTAGAGCATGACAATGCAGGTTTACTGAAGTTGATACAATTCCAAAATGGCCAATCACAGATATGTGCGGGAAAAACGGACTATATAAGCCCCATAGGTGGAAATACACAGCATAAACGATTGTAGAACAGACCTGCAGGCAGAATGTCAGGAGTAGGAGAGGGTAGTCACTTTCGAGCGCAGAGGTGGGGTGTTGAGGAGTCCAGGTACATGGCCTGGCTCCTAGTCCACAATCATGAGGCCCAACTCATGCAGGGCCAGGTCCTCTGGGGAGCGTACAGGGCTGAGGCGTGGGACCAGTTGGCTCATGAACTCACCAGTGCCACAGGGATTCCAAAGACAGGTGAGCAGGTCCGTCACCACCATGCGGACCTGAAGAGACGCAAGCAGGACCAACTGAACCTTTGGATCCAGGAGGCCCGGCAAACACCCAACGCCCCACTACTGAGTAAGTAACATTTAATTATGTATGTAAAAAGTTAAACTAGCTGAAATTATGGAGATGTGTATTCCAATATTACTTCATTTATATTAGAGCTGCAGGTGTCTGTTCTGCGAACCGCAGAGCCTATGGTGATAGGCTGGTGCGGTTGCGCCACCAGGCAGGTCAGTAATCTACTACCAGTAACTGTAAAGAAATATAAAAGTATGACAGTCAGCAAAAGAGTGCAGTGTAGCCAGTAAGGAATAAAATCTGCAAGTAACAGTGTGAAAGTGTATGCAAGTATTGCTTGATTACAAGAGTTCCCAGCCTGTAAGTGTAAACTAAACATGAAACTGTCCAACATATATTCTGAAATAAAAATGCCCTGCCTGTAAGAAAATAGTACACAACCTGCAGCAGGATGTAAAGTATAGCTGCAGAAGATGATGAAATCACATGTGTGAAATATATCCCTGTGGAAATACTGAAACATGACAGAAGTGAGACTGCTGGAAAGGATTGTAATAACTACTGTTAAAACATGTCAATAAAGCCTAGAAGTACCATCCTGAATAGTAACATGAAAGCAAGTGAGAGAGTGTGAGAAAGTGTCAGGAATCCAGCAATACAGTAGTAATAACCCCTGAATAAAGTATATTGCAGTCAAGACAGAATTAAATGCATGTGAGACTCAGAACCAAACAGCAAAATCTGTTCAAAGTGTTGCTGCATGTGGAATGTGTATCCCAAAATCTGGATATGTTGCTCTCAGTCTGAAATATGCAGATAGGATGATTGTCTGATATACCAAACATCCACACTTGTCTACAGGTATATAAAGCAAAAGTAGCAAGATGATGTAGCTGAACAAAGCTTGATATGAATGTGTATGAAGAACACTAAAATGTATATTGATGTTGCAGTAACAGTCCTATCAGCAAGGTGAAATAGTTAACATATAGGACACTGTAGTTAGAACAGTAGTGTGTATATAACTGTAGCTATTAGAAATGTACAGCATATGTATTGGTATTCGAAGGTGTTAATATTACTTTCTTTACCCCACCCTATAACCACCTATAACCCATTCCACGTGAAAATGGTATGTGCAATCACAATTAACACCCCTGGACGTTTGTCCTGTTGGGTCATATATATTTGCATGTCCGTTGATGCATCTGGCCTGTTCATACATCCACACCTGATGGCCTGTTGCCATCAATTATCCCTGCATGTTGTTGGACTGTGTATCTCTGTTCAAATTATGCATGTGTTATGCACGCTGTTCAATGGTGTGAATATCTGGGTGTTTGGTTAATGGGAATACTAATGCATGCTGTTACAACTAACTGTGAATGGTATTATATGTCACTAACCCAAACTGTCATGACATAATGCAAACCATAGTACGACAGGGAAGGTGGGTTCCAGCGGACCCACCTCTCCCACCTCAACTGGCGAGTGCACCTGGCACTAGTGCCGAGTCCGGACCCTCCTCCGGTGGCCCTGTGCCACCTGCGGGTGGAAGCGCTGCAGGGGATGGGGCTCACCCCCCCCTCTGCAAGTGTGGCCGGAGGAGATCCACCACTCACCCTCTGTAGCGTCCGGACTGTGGTGCGTAGGGAGATTCGGGACTCTGTCCTTGAGCCCCTACGCCAGCTCGAGGCACAGGTGGCGCAACTAACGGGCATGCCCATTGCCCTGCCTACACAGCCCCCAGCACAGCCCCTCCTGGGCAGTGAAGGAACAGTGGCAACTGCCTATGGGTGGGGATATCAGTTCTACTGTTGCCATCTGTGGGCTCATGGGCTCTGGCTATCCAAACCTCCGTCCCCGTCAATTGTGTAACCCCCCCACACGTGTCATACACCGCCCCTGTATGCGTCTTGTTTGTCTTGTCTGTTTACCTACCCAGTCTACCTCCCCAGCTGAACCGACTTCCTTCACCTGACATACCACTCTTACCTGAAAAAAAACAAAAAAACAAATAAGGGGACTCTGTACCCACAAAAAAATTACGCCCCATACATAGCTGCCCATTCCGCACACATGTCGACTGGACATGGAACCTATCAATTACAATTGGCTGTACAACAAGTATTATTGTTGTCCTGACACCTCTCCCAGGGGTAGAAGGTTTCAAATGTCACACCAAATTACATACATATGCACAGCTGTTGCTGATGAAGAAATGGGCAGCTATGGGCCTTACCTACATCCCTCCTGCACATCCCAAGCTTGTTTCCCTACTGTCTTACCCTCTTTGTGACCCCTTTTCACCACTTTCCTGTCTCCCATTTTCTTTTCTTTCAAAGAAAATAGCGGTGTGCCAGAGTAAGCACTGTTAAGCGGTTGTAACCGGTGTGTGAGCTAACCGCCAGTGCGCATGCGTGAGCTCCATGCAAACCAGCGCTAGCCCGGTTACAACTGCTTAAAAGTGCCTTAGTCACTGTGATTGACAGGTCCTGTACTCAGTTCAAAAGAAAAATAAACTCCCACTGTCAGTCCCGAAGCCAGGACCTTGGAAACACTAGTCTGTACAACCTACCACTAAGCCATGCCTCTTATACAAAAACATTGTGCTAAAATAAATATAACCTGTAAAAGTAGGGATGAATGTAAAGGGAATATAGGATGTGTAGTACACAAAGCATGTCATTTAAAATAAATGTCAAAACCACTGGATATCCATAATAGTAGTGTGTGAAAAGAAACAGCCATGCTAGTTGGCAGCCTGTAGATAATAAGGTCAGTTAAAGTACATAGATATATGTATGCATATGTACATATATATATATATATATATATATATATATATATATATATATAGTTGTAGGAGTTAATGTGCATACACACTTGCTACAGGGAACATGAAAGAGGAATGGAGAATTGTAAATATACAACACAGCCTGAAGCATGAGAGAGATACTAACCTTCACAGTCACAGAACACTGTCCACAGCATACCAGCATGGTCCCCACCCACCCAATCTGAAAGGGCAATGCCTATCACACATACCCTTTTATAGCACTGACCTGAAATCACAGTGAGAACTGCAATCAGTACACAACTGGCTGTATGCAGTTAGCAAATGCTGGCCTGCAATTGGTGCAGAGGCCATCACATGGACCTATGCATATACCTACAAAAGCATCCAGTGCTAACACTCCCCACATGCAATACATTCATTGCATTGTCTGCAAGCAGACAGAGGGAGGTCGAGAAGTGGAAGAGAGAGAGAGAGAGAGAGAGAGAGAGAGCAAGAAAAAAAAAACTAAAAAAAAAACTGTGACTCTCTGTACCCTGAAGCTGTCAGCACTGACAGTAGCAGCAGCAAGCAGAAGCCGTGGTAACGCAACCAGCTGCGACAAACAGAGGTAATGCAAAGTAGCAGGTTAATAGTGTGCATACTGTGAACCCTCCAAATGTGTCATAGGTCTGTATCCATAGGTATGTCCATGTGATATGTTGTGTGTACGTAGTTCCAACAAAAGGGGATGACCATACATCACATGTCAAGCAGTCATAGGCCAGGATCCTGGTAGCATGTGTCTGTGCGTTGGCCTAGCAATGGCTGTAGTGACTGCTTTGAAATGTCAGCCAGGACCAAAGGTCAGGATCAGCCCATCCCAAAGGCACACTGGCTGGGAACAAGTGTCTGCAGGTACCTGATGTCACTGCACATGCATCCCATACTGCATAATCCCATAACGTAGCAGACCAGGCCCATTATGCATATGATGTGGTAATTCCCAGGGTCAGCCGAGGTTACATGCGGTGGTATGTCCCCTCAGAGTGCTGGTAGCACACATCCAGGGGGACCACATGGTCACAGTGATGCTGTGTGTTCTCCTCTGCTGAGGGTGGCCCTCACCTGGACATGTGCGATGATAGGGAGATTACATCCAGCTGGGATAAGTATCCCAAAGGTGAGGGAGAGGGAGGGGGGATATGTGCACCGAACATGTCTGCAGGAATGTTGCCAATATGCGTGTGTTTGGTGAATGTTAAGTAGGTGTGGACTAACACAGAGCATATCCGAGGCATGTGGTCCATATGTGTAACATAACTGAAGAAGGCCTTGTGGTCATCCATAGTGTTTGTGTCCATTTCCCTCCCAGAGTAGGCTGTGGCTGTTGTTATGATGGACTGTAGCATAGTACCAGTGCTGACCACAGATTCCTACCCTTAATGTGAATGTGTTCTGTCCTGCAGTAGCCTCCTGCTATTGTTATACAATCTGCCTCTGTCTGGGGTCCACTGGACAGGATGCCTAACCATTATGCATGGGGTCTGGGTTAGACATGTGTGTGCAAATGTCATGCAATCCGCAGCATGTCCATGGTAAGCATTTGCAAAGGGGTCAGCAGTGTGGCTCGTGGCTTCCACTGGCCCAGTGTGCTGCATGGATACCATCTAAGTCCCAGCAAGTGAATAACTGTCTAACCACATACATATCAATGTAGTCTACTGTTCTGGTGGTGGTGGTGGGATATGTATATCCAGGCCGACTAACGTCTGTCCACATCAGAGTAGTGGACGGTGTCCCACATACAGTACCTTGGGATGGACCCTCAGAGTGAGGTTGTGCATAGCACCTGTCAGTGTGTGCTGACCGATGGGGCATGCTACTACGTAGTGTGGAATGTGGCAGGTATTGTTGCACAGGTATTGGCTGAGCACTGATATCTTGCCATGTACCTGTGTATCCACCACGACACACACACATGCACCATATGGGAGTAGTAGTATATCACTACACATGCGTATCATGTATAGTATGTGTGCCATACATTGCTGACATGGTCTGCTGATATCCTGTCTGTGTTCTCTTCCAGGGAGATGGCGTGACAGCGTAACCCCGCCTACTCCATGGCGGAGGATGAGGAGATCCACCAGAGCCTGGTGCGGGAGTATGACATCCTGTTTTCCCGCACCAGTCAGAACCAGCAGGAGAGGGCCACACTGTGGCAAGACCTGGTCCGTAGGGCAAATGAAATTGGCACGCATAACAGGACATATGAGCAGGTACGACATCACTGCAGTGATTTAATCTGAAGTGTCCGGCAGCGTGCAGCAGATATCCACAGGCAACAGGTCGCCACAGGAGGTGGGGTGGCCACACATCCCCCCCTCACCAGACTGGAGGGGCTACTCCTAAGTGTTGTGGCTCCAGCCCCGGAACACCAACAGCAGTACACCTGCATTATGATGGAGGCTGGTTCCACACAGCAGCACGACATGGAGCGTGCAGGTAATATGCCATATGTACACCTGACTGTTCTGTACACTGTATCATATGCAATATCAATGGGACAGATGTGCCCACTGACATTAATCTCATCATTTCTGCAGGTCCCTCCAGGGTTACAGAGAGACAGGCCATCCATGCTGGTGAGTGTGTTTAACATAACTTATAATAGTCCTGATAATGCTAGTAACAGTAGTGTAACTCAGTAGTGCTCTGTGTGTATACTGCAGGGTGTGCATGTGTGCATGTGTGCAGGTGTGTCAGTGCCCATGTGTGCATGTGTGCAGGTGTGCCTGTGTCCAAGTGTGCATGTGTGCCTGTGTCCACGTGTGCATGTGTGCATGTGTGCCTGTGTCCACATGTGCATGTGTGCATGTGTGCCTGTGTCCATGTGTGCATGTGTGCCTGTGTCCACGTGTGCATGTGTGCATGTGTGCCTGTGTCCACGTGTGCATGTGTGCATGTGTACACGTGACCATGTGTGCATGTGTGCATGTGAACATGTGTGCATGTGTCCATGTGTGCATGTGTCCACGTGTGCATGTGTGCATGTGTCCACGTGTGCATGTGTCCACATGTGCATGTGTGCATGCATGTGTGCATGTGTGCCCGTGTGCATGTGTCCATGTGTGCATGTGTGTATAAGTGCATCACTGGTAACAATGTCTGGAGAATGTAAACTGTGTTTCCTGTCTTCATCCCACAGGTTCTGGGGCTGCTCTGGTGACCTGCAGCAGGGAACCTGAATCCTGTGCCACGGCTACTGGTAATGATGATATATGTGTAATGGTACAGGAAGGTGTGTCAGGGTCTGCCATTGGTCAGCCAATTGACAGCACACAGCTGTCAACCCCATCATTGCGCACAGTCATCCTGCCTATACATCCTATGTCACCATTGTCCCTAGGTGATGGACAGGATACAGCGGGCATAGACCAGGGTAATGTGGTACCTGTGGCACATGCGTCCCCACACAGCAGCCATGGGCAGGGTCCTCCGATGGTACCACACAGACAGTTGCCCATGGGTTCTCGTGGGAGCATCCGTGGGCGTACTGCCTCTGGCTGACAATCCCAAAGAGGTCTGTCAACCTCATTGATGTTTCGGACTGTCATGCAGGCTCAGTCACGTATGGAAAGGTAAACCAGACAGGGTCTGAGGGAGCTCAGAGCATGCCGCACAGCCATGACAGACAGTATGCGTGACATTACGGATGCTATCCGTAACTTCACCGATGTCATAGACAGACATTGTGGGGACATTTTACAGCAGTTCCACAACCAGATGTCCATGAGCCAGGGCAGTGGTGGGCGTCTGCGGCGTCGACGTGGCCGTATGCCGGCAGCAGCAGCAGCTGGCAGTTGGCGCGGATGGCAACAGGCTCGTGCACGCCCCCTAGTGCCAGCAGCAGCCCCAGCAATGCTGGTTCTGTGCTGTGATCGGAACGCCCCAGGAGACCACGTGCACGTGGCTCTGGACAGTCCCAACAGGGACATGTGTCCAGTCAACACACTCCCGCTTCTGATGACAGTACCCAGTCCGGCTCTGTACTGGATACGGTCCGTAGCACCCCTACCAGGCACAGGTACCGTGTCTGTGCACACAGACACTGATCTGTATGGCCTGCCAGGTGCAGTCTGTGGCTGTCCACAAACCCCTGTATATGGCAGCCATGAGGTGGAACTGTGTGCGTGCATACACACATGCAGAATGTTAACACTTAGGGCAACCACATACACGCACACACTGCAGCAACACTGCCCCACCCTGTACTGCTGCCCCTCACCAACACACATACACACACATGTCAATTGGTGGTATCAGTGGCTGACTCAGGCATACCTAATCCACACCCTGTGCATATGATGACACTGTGCCACCTCCTGCAATCTCCAACATCATTGCAGGAACAGGTAAACATGTTGCTGATGCACAGGGTGACTACATAGACGTGTATTAGTAGTATCATGTTGGTAACAGTACAGTGTGCTGCTATGACTGTGTGTACCCAGCATGCCTGCTGTAGTAACAGTATGAATGTCCTGAATTATCTGCA
>NC_056728.1:1225035385-1225120917 GCF_019279795.1 Protopterus annectens | reverse complement strand
GTGATTGTAGCTGTTTCAAGGACCCTAGACTGTTCCGATACAGTGGACAGTTAATTTCTTAATACGTTGCTTTGTCTCTCTGGTAAGGAGTTGTACTGTTATCTTTGATAGAGCTCACAAGGCCATCCTCCTCAGGGGAAGGAGTGATGTTATGCATGTACATACATTTATTGTTCTGTAACCCAGCAAATAATTGATGCTGACAGACATAAGCCTGCTGTACTGCTTACTGCCAGGTTCAGAATTCCATCACACTACAGCTTAGCTTCACCAATTACATGCAGGCTTAGTTCTACTGCCATATTGTACGGTACAATTCAATGCATTATATAGTATTTCGAGTCTAAACTGGCACTTCATATGTGTTTCTATATATATTTTTCGAACAACAGCCATCCGGCCATATGCATGTTGTTCCGTCCTTTACCTTGACCGTGTGTATTTGTCCGTCCGGCAACGCTACTCTCCACATGTGATGTCCCACCTTCCCCTTCTTTGCCTGTAGCACCCTGTTAGGACGTCCTGTTTGGTAGGCACGTGTTCCGCTATATGTGATCGACTTCACTGCATAGCTAATCATCGATGCGTTGGTCCAACAACCCGACTTGTCCACATGTGTACAGTTATGTGCACCGTGTCATATGCAAACCTATATGGTTTGGACGGGTACATACCACATGCGGGATGTACACATTCTGCAGACACATTCACATGCAGCCATTTACATATCTGTACCTGAGGTGGGTTGGTGACATGTGGGGTACGTATTTGCCCGCGTGGCATTGCCTAACACAAACATCTTACCACATTTCAGGTATGCACATTGTGTGTGGGTGTATAGCTGCACACGGATGCTAGCAGGTTAGGGTGCAAAGATGTACATGGGTGGGACTGACATGTACAATGAGGCTATTGTGTATTACATCTGAATGCATGGGTTCTGCTTCTGGATATTACACTTCAACATAGCCATCCAGTGTATGCAACAGAGACGTTGCTGGGTGTGGGATATGTTGCTATGCACATGTTTGCCTGTGTTTGAGGTATCTTGCTTCCTTACTGTTGTTATGTCAACACAGCTACCCGGCTATGTACTCTCACTACTGCTTGTGACCATTATGGTTGGCACCTTTTCCAATGCCCATAGTGGGGCATGTTATGTGGTAACTTCTGAATTTGCAGGACTACACATACCCACGGCTAGTGCAGTTGACAGAACTTCACTTGTTTGCCATACTTTAAGCTTATTCTGTAAGCATTTGGGTTCCTTATTCATTTTCTTATGCCATGTCTGTGTTTCATATAGTAATGTATATGTTTTATGCTACTATTACATGTATATTGCGGGAATTTTCTTGGCAGGGGATCGGAGGTCATTTTCCATTTTCCGATTGTTGCAGGGACACAACTGTCCAATCAGGGACTGTCCATGGCACATTGGGACAGCAGGTAACCCTGGTGACCATGCCCATGTCGCTACTGGGGTTGCCACCTTTTCCATTTTCCAATCTGGGATATTTCCGGGACTCACATCTGACTTTACAGGGCGACACGTACACGGTCACTATATAGCATAGAACATCACTTGTTTGCCTAAATGAAAGCTTATTGTTGTGGCAATTTGCTTGCTTATTCTGTTTCTTGTGTCATTTAGGTATTTCTGTTACAGAAATAACCAATTCATGCTACCATTACATTAAATACGGGATATCATTGTGTCCTACAATCTTAGCACATCTGCCATTTTTAATACATTTTTTCGGGACACAACTGGCCATAGAGAGACTGCCCCAACCAAAGTGGGACAGGTGGTGACCTTAGTCGCTGCTCCTATGTCGGTGCGGCGCGCTGACATGCTGCTGTACACCTTCTCTGAGTGTAAGCACTGACGGTGCATTGCGGGACAAACGTGGTCTTATGCGTATCCTTTGCTCCTTGGACGGGTACACTTATGCCTTCGTGGCTTGTATTTGCTTCTCCGTTAATTTGGGATGGGTACTATGTTGCATACTCTACGTGCGTTTCATTCTGCACGGGACCTGGCTGCTGCCATTACTATTATGGGCGGACCGTGGCTGTCAGCACATTAGGTTGCTCACCTCATGCCGGCTTAGACACGCCTCCAGATGCATCCTACCTGGGCTCGCTCACGTACACTACGCACGTGTCTGTGGTTCCGGTGCACTCTCATTACTATGTATATGGCGCTACTGCGCCGGCTATTCACTGCACCGCCGGCGCAAGCCTTATGCCGGCCTTGCGCCGAGCTTCATGAATCCCGGGGATAATCTTGGCAATTGTGTAGTCTTAGTGACTAGGGTGATCAATTTATTTTTCAGCGCTGAGATGTAATTATAATATCATCTTATTATATAATTACTGTAATTTTTGAATTTAATTGTCCAGTAGTGTCTTCTCATAATTTATAGTTAGGCTTTAGTTGATGTTTTATGTTTGAGTATTTATATAATTATGAAGTATTAGTATTATAATAAGTATTTTGTATAGTCCATTTACACTTTTTTATAGTGTTATGGAGCAACTTCATATTTCATCATTTCTTTATTCTTTTTTCCTATGAATTATTCATGATTTTGTTTTCTATATGTATTTGTACATCCCAACCACTAGGTTGGGCTATACCAACAGTTTGAGGTCTAGCAGGGAGGACTATAAACAGAACTAGTACCAGTTCATTTTCAAAAAATTTTTTTTGTATACCATTGAAAAAGGCTGTGAGGCCGAAACCGGTCTGGTTAAACAATTGACATATTTTTAGATATGTTGTCTTGATAAATAAAGGATTTATCATTATCTGGGTTTACCATCGCTTTTTGCTGGTCGTTTGTGGTTGCTTGTTTGTGTACTGAGCATATATTCCCTACAAAACAAGCAAAGGACTACAAGTGAACAACAACCATGGTCATTACACTATAAGAATTACAACAGTTGTGAGTAATGAGATATGTGCTGGGCATACAACACTAAATAGTTTTAAACAATACTCTGAATATGATCTCAAGGCAGTTCCTACCTTTTGCCTTAACAGTCCTATAGGTTACTGCATTCATTACATTTGCAATGTTCCCTAATACCCTTTTGGCAAACACATTTGATAGTACTGACAAATTGGCACCACATCTAAGCTTCAGGGTAAAGAGCAGTCAAAAAGCAACCATACTACAAAGCAGAAGCATAGATGCTCAAGCAGCTTCATGTACTGGTCCCACAAACCAGTGGCCCACCCACTATGCTCTTCATGTGAAGATAAAAAAAAAAAAAACTCAGTTCTTTTTATTGGCACAGAACCTGGAGACCAGATGCAGTACATGCCCCCACCCTCCCTTCTGCCCCATCCATTCAGGTCCCATTTCTGTGCCCTGCCCCCAACACTTCTTCCTTACATTATAGTAAAAAGAATAAATAAATAAAAATAAATATGTAGCAAACATTTGCTACAGTTTAATGGCTGTCAGGATTTACTTAAGGAAATATACATACATACACACACACACACACACACAAACACACACACACACACACACACACACACATATATATATGGTTTACTATCAAAATGCCGCCGTGCAATTGCACGGCTATGAAGCATTCAAACAACATATGTTCGAATACTTCATATTTCGGCAGGTTATGTGAGCGAACGTTATCATTGCAAATGGACTGTGCCTTCACAATTATAACGTTCGCTCATGTAAGGGGATCGCGGTACAGTGTGGTTAGGGAAATACATCCCTTTCCGCACTGTAGTGCGATCTCGAGTTGAATATTAAGTTAGGGGTGCAGGGGGGCTTGCCCCCCTGCATAACTGTGAGTTTAGGTTAGTTAGGTAGGGAGTTACGGGACGGGTGGGAGTGCTGTTGATTGTCGGAAATGTCGCGAGTGGCATTTTCGACAATTAACACTTGTTTTCGACATTAGGGCCATACAAAAATGTGTACGTTTGGCGAAACAATTCCCAAATACGTACACATTTTATTTTAAATTTTGACATTATGATAGTAAACCTATGTATATGGTTTTACTTTCAAATTTTGAAATACTGAAATGCCGAATTTCAGTATCTTGAGACCATAATCGTGTAAATCCACACTGTTGAAAATCCAGTTTACCATACCAATATATTCTGAATAATTCATAGTCAGATGCCATTCTTTAATAAATAAGTTGGTGTCTCTTTAACAAGATGTACGTCATGCCTAATCAAAATGGCCGATGTGACATTTCCTTCACCAGGAACTAAAGGAGCTATATACAAAACAACTGTCTCAAAAACATAAGAAAGTATTAATTATTGAAGGATATGTGTTTTATTTAGACAGCAAGTGGAAAGGGGCAAGTAAATGTAAATGTAGGGCTGTAACATTAACATTATCTTCTGGTGAGCAACTGGTGAAGTCGGTATCACTTTGTCATGCTGGGGAACCAGCAGAAATTGTGCAGAGAGTTAAAACACAGGGCTGAAGTATCTCATGATACACCCTGCCTTTTATTAGGTAATTCCCTAGCTTCCACTTCCATAGATTTGATACCTACTTTACCACTGTGGAAAACCTTATAGCAGCAGGTAGGCAGAGCACGGCAAAAAGACACCAGGCTAACTTTTATGCCACATTTAATAGTGCAGGCTATTGATGTTAGTCTTTTCCCTATTGAAACTGGCTTCTTTACAGAGAAAAGGGTTATAGATGATGCAACTGACAACACAGATTAATAGTGTTTACAACAGTAAAAATTTTTATGATCTCAGTAGAGCTACAATGTAGCTGATGGGTGGGGCCTTCTTCTATAAGAGTATAATTTATCGTCAATTATACAGCATTCACAGTCTTATGAAGTACAGAGCTTACAGCAAGTCAGTGCCTTTACCATGTTGTTTAATGATGAAGAGTCCCTTAAGTCCCTTAAGGCATATAATTTTATGTGGCACTTTGTATTCCATCTGTTATCTGAATACAGCTTTGAAACTGCATTAAAATATTTCTGTGTGACTTTAAGATTGGACAATGAAGAGTATAAGATCAAACATTAATGGAGAGGTGTCGAAGGGATGCCTGTTTCATTTTGGCCAGAATATCTGGAGAAATGTCCAGCAATTAGGACTGGCATCAGTTAATAATGAAAACATGCCTTTCCAGTTGTCAGTAAAGTCTTTGATTGCGCTGGCTTTTTTGCCAGAGAAGGAAGTTGCAATTACATTTCAATCATTATAGAAAACTTTTCCAAAAGACGACAAATAGTTGATAAAATATTTTTCAGACTGGTATGTGCTGGGCAAAGTTAGAAAATTCAGCACAAGAACTACTTCTTTCTGTAGATTCCCCCCTTGCTCCCTATCTCCCTTTGGAATGTGTCCACTCTGAATGCTTAGTTTCTTCCTTGTACCCAGAACTCGGTTGAAGTTGCATTACAGGTTGAAGTGCCTGTTAGGCTCTAGAGCAGCAGATCTATCCATTCTTATGAGTAGACTTACAAGAGAGCAAGACAGAGTAGAGGAGTTGAGGGCTCGTATGGCTAGTGGGTGTCCGCCATCACCTAAGAAAAGAAAAGTATTTAGACGGCATGGCCAGTTGAGACTATACTTAAGAACAAAAGTTTGTATTCCACTAAGAAATTTTTAAAGGTGATTGCAAGAGTTTTACAAATTTAAGAACACTGTTACAGGAAATGTACACGAACATTGCTTATGTTTCTGAGTTATGTATCTAAATTACTGTATACTTTGCATGAAACACTGGATTTTAGGTTGCACTACTGCATGAGTTGGTTCCGCAAATGGTGAAGGAATAAAAAAACAATAAAAACAATGTCACATACTGAAAATTCGATATTAAGAACTTTCAGTATAGTGACTTTTGGTATTGTAATATAACGACATTGTGGATTTATGCTATTATGGTCGAGATACTGAAATTCGGCATTTCAGTATTTCGAGATTTAAAAGCAGAACCATATTTTTATACATATATATATATATATATATATATATATATATATATATATATATATATATACACACACACACACACACACACACACACACACACACACACACACACACTCACACACACACACACACACACACACACACACATTTTTTTTTACATTTAAATGCAGCATACTGCTTGTTAGCAATGTATCAAACAATTGCTACAATATATTCCCTACACAGAGTACTAGGGCACTCAGATTTTATTTTAAAAAAAACTTTTCCACTTTAAACTGTAGCAAACTGCTTACTACAAATGTAGCAAGCAGTTGCTACAGTTTACATCTTGCACAGAGTACTACAATGCTCAGGTTTCAGTTAAAAAAATTTTTTTTTGACATTTAAACTGTAGAAAACAGCTTGCTACATCTTTGCTACAGTCTGACCACACATGGAGCGCTACAGTACTTACAGTACTCAAGTTTGACTGCAAATGCAATATGGACTTTTAAAAGCTGGTATTGCACTAAGAGTTATTGGGGTGATGGATGGCTGATCAGATCATGCCCTTTAACACTTTGGGCTTAGGACAGCAGTCCCTTTCTCCAGCCCTAACTACTTTGCTGCCACAAAGGACTGGGTTTGTAAGATGTAGCACTCACCTTATGTAAGCAATCTTATTCATAAGGAAAGTTTTATGGAAAAACACCCTTAGCAGGATTCAAACTCCAGTTAGTAGAGTTTTCTTCTGTAACATAATGACACTCTAATCTTATCATTGTGTATATATTCTGTAGAGTCAATCCTTTGGGCATGATGATTATGCTAATTAAGACTCATTTCATTATTGTTTCTTATTTGAACAGTTTGTGTGATGAGCACACCTAGTGAACATCATGATGATTTCTACATGGTGGAGTGCACACACCTGAGCCTGTGCAGGTAGCTACATGCACGTGTGGGCAGCCTATTGTTTTAGGGGTGAAGGAATTGCCATGTCATATCTAACCATTTTGTATGGAGTTGCTGTAGAGCATGCATTGTCAACAGCATGCAAATGGATAATGGACTGCCATGTTTTACACCTGAAAGTGTAATTGCAACCATAATAGTAATAATACAGAGCCTATATAAACTGAATGTGTCATCTGCCGCACAAATGAGATAACTATTGATACCCATCACTGCATGCAGAAATGAGATAGCTATTGATACCTGTCACTGTGTGCACAAATGAGACAGGTATTGATACCCATCACTGCATGCAGAAATGAGATAGCTATTGATACCCGTCACTATGTGCACAAATGAAATGAGTATCAATACATGTCATTACTCAGCAAGTAGGTTCAAGCATGATCTGATTTGGGCACCAATTCTCTATGATTTTTCCTGAAACTTTTCAAGGTGAGACATAATGTCTGGAGTAGAACAGAGTAATACTTGTTTTACAGCACAGAGGTGGTGTGTGGAAGATACAACATATTTCTGTATCTCTCCATGAGGATTACAATCAGAAGTTCCAGCAGGAGAGCTATGAATGGTGTCAGCATAAGTTTGAGGCCTGGAATAGTTTGGGCAAGGATGTCACTATGCAACTGGCATCCCATGAACAGGGGAAGAGTACTGCACTATTATAGTGATATGAGGCAACTTAATCATCCTACACTAATGGGAGGATGAAGATAGGCAGCAGGCACCATCTATGTGATGTAAGAAGAGCTGTTATATTACATCATCCCTTACAGAGGCACTGCATGCCCCCCACAATTAGTACTCAGTTATAGTTTACTGTTTTAGGTCTCTAGCACGTGAAGAGACAGAAAGAAATAGGCAGCTGCACTGGAGCAGACTACTGCAACTAGGAGAGTTTCAGGGTGAATATACATGCTGTAATACAAATGCCTGGCTTTTCACAGCAACAATAGTGCATTAGAAAACTGTATAGCATTCATACATGAGTGACACATCTGTTATAGATAGCACAGCTCAGCAGTATAAGTATGACTGCACACTGTTAGAAGTATATTTCTGCATGCCTCTTCCTGCATAGGTGGACAACTGGATCTCCATTTTTAGTCTTACTTTGTTCTCACATTGTAAGGATGTCTATGGGTTGAATTCATACCCGACCTGCAGTTGTGTTGCCATGAAAAACGTAACATGTATATTATTCTGTACTCTACTATTTTGCTGGACATTTCCCAATATGCAATAGAAGTTGCTGTCCATTGCCTTTCACCTGAGATTGAAGCATTTAAATCTGAATAGCAGGTTTACTTTGTCAATGCACAACACAGTATTCTCAGAACATCGCATTTCATATCTGAATACAGGGAAACATTAGTCTGGCAAAATAGCTCCTGCCCTTAATCAACTATCTGTCAGACTGCTTGGGGAAAAGTCTTGGTTTAGGCTCCCCTGTATATAAATATATATACCACCAGGCTTCTATAAATTTTGACTATTTACTGGTTTGAAAAAGAATTTAAGTAGGTCATTTTCATTTGTTTGTATTTCTCCTCACTAGCCCTGGTCTCTATCCTTTCTCTCACCACCAGTAAAAGCCGTCAGCACATCTGGGTCCTATTCTGCAAAAGTTGTCTCCACACTTCATGCTCTACCTGTACCACCTGCATCAGTTACAGTGGTACCCACCTGTAACAGTGCAAGTGGAGGTGCCACCATACCTCTAAACTGTACAAATTTCTGCAGAATGTCCAGATTTTTGCCTGATATTTTTGGTCTGTTTTTCATAATATTGTGGTTTTCTGGCAAATTTGTTAAAAAATAATGACAGGCATTTGAGTTTCAGACTTCATTCCCTTCAGAAAATTCATGCTAATGCAAAACCTGTTATTCTATCAACTTTCTAGGTTTGTAAGAACAATATTTAAAAATTGTCCCTATTTTTGGGCCTTTGTCCCACTTTTATTTATGGCTGTGTCTAGATTTCTTGGTCTAAGAGGTTGAGAGGTATGGGTGCCACCTTTGTCATGCACTGGCAGCTGGCAAACCTTGTGTAGGATATCATTGACAAGAGGTTAGATGCATGCGTCGACCACATGGAAACCATGCTTTGGCAACTTGTTGGGATGCACTACTGATAAATACTAGCGTCACCTTCTGAGACAAGACCCAATGGTGATAGTACCAAGTGTGATGGGTAATCTGCCAGCAGGACTAACATGGCAGAGGCTGCAACTTCAACATCCAGTCCTAACCCACAATCAGTTGTTTCCATGAGCAACCCTATTGCTTTCTACAATCCTGCCTCTCCCATTGTCTTCCCACTGTTTGTCTGATATTTCTTTCACCCTAGTGTTTTCCCTCCCTCACTGTGTTACCACCCAGTCTGTCAGTCTTGTCTGCTTTCCTCTGCTACCTAACCTACCCCTCATACCTTCCTCTTACTTCCCTTACTTCCCCAAATTTCCCTTCACATAAACAGAAATGGGCACCTGTCCAACAAAAAAGGATATGGCTCCTATCTTTTCCTCTCAGCAGTCTGGAATTGTGCAGAATGTCAAGATCTTTGGCTTCACTGTTTTGTTTGTGTGCTTATCATAAAATTATTAGTTTGCTGTCAAATCATTGCAGATTGATGTCACTAAATAATGGCAGGGACTTAACGACTGTGTTGGCATAGGTTGACGCTTGTCTTAGAAAGGTTCCAGAGAATTCAGCAATCAGCCTCTGCTCCTCTGATCATCCCAAACCATCCGAGAGAATTATGAACACTAAGTTTAAATTTTACTACTGCATTTGTTGCACTTGACTGAATTTCATACCAACTGCTGCTTTTACTTATTTAAGAAAAGATCTATTCTGCTGTTTTATTCTGTTGCTATATTTAATTTAGGAAAACAAACTGTGCTGCTTTTTACTCTGTTACCTATTTAATTTAAGAAAAAAATAGTATTCTCCTTTTATTCTGTTGTTGCTCTTTTGTTGGCCATAGTAGAGATTGGATTCAGACTGGCTGAATCCAATTCTGTTTGAGGAATGAGCACTAAAAATCAGGACATTTTCTTTTGGAGACCCCCCCAATACCCTCGTGGTAGGAGCATACAGTAGGACTACCCAATTGAAGGTTACTGGCTCAGGGCTCAGTCTGAGCTATTTCGCTGATGCACTGTTGTCTTATACTTATGGACCGTGTTTGCACAGGTTGGCAGTTGTCTTAGAAAGGCTCCAGAGAATTAGGCAATCAGCCTCTGCTCCTCTGATCATACCAAACCATAAAGGATGCTTAGTTTCAATTTTGCTACTTCATTTGTTGGATTTGACTGTATTTCACACCGACTGCTGCTTTTACTTATTGAAGAAAAGATATTTTCTGCTGTTTTATTCTGTTGCTATATTTAATTTGGGATAAAGCAGGGCTGCTTTTTACTCTGTTGCCTGTTTAATTTAAGAAAAAAAAAGTATTCTGCTTTTATTCTGTTGTTGGACTTTTGTTGGCCATAGTATAGCATTCTTCAGTATTTACTGGTTTTGAGGACAAAATAAAAGGGTGCCACAAATTTCTGAGTGGCCCTTTAAATTCCTGATCTTTTTATTTTATTTTATTTTTTTATTTTTTTTTACTGTTTAAGTTGTGGCTGATGTCATTACACATCACTTGTAGGGACGCGTGTGATGACATCTGCTTTGTGCCTGAGTCCAGTGCCTGTTGCCCGAAGCTCTTTCTAGTACAGTATACATGTAAATATTAAGTACAATGTTTTCTATGTTCTCTCGCAACAATTAACGTGAACAGGTAATGGTTAGAATAAGTGGTATGCCTGTACTACCTACCATGGATACAAAGAAAGTTCATTAGCTGGGGATGTTTGTGAAGATGGTGTGAGTCTGCTAATTCTCCATTACAAGGACTGGGCTGTAAAAGGTTGTAGTTCTTCCCTGTTTTGTGATGTGATTATGCAGTTGTACTGTAGCTCTCACTCTCAAAGCAAATATAAAAAGGATTGGGGCTGGGGACAAGTTCAGAAACAATCAGAGACATTTTAAAAATAATACTACTAACTTGCACACTGACAGAATAAGAGAATGTGAAATGTGAATTAATATACATTTCTGTAGTAAAATAAATGTATAAGTAATTACTGTTATTATTTATTAAGTGCAATTAACCACTTTTTCCTCCAACAGCTAAAATTTAAGTCAGATTAACTACAGTTGACACATGAGAATTGTGCTAGAACTGTTTAACGGATGCATGATGGACACTATATACCTGGCGGTTTATGCAGAAAGCAAACAGCCATGGCCCATCATCAGATGTTTTTGAAGTCTGAACAAAACAGTATAAAATCAGGAGAAACTGAAGTAAGGAAGAAATGCTACATGTGTGTGCCTTTTAATAATTTCTGGACAGAAAATGACGGCTTCACCGTTTTCCTATACAGCCGTCAGAAACGAATCAGGAATATCATCAAATATGGACATGTTTCTTTAATATAAACTCTATTTTAATTTAAAATGCAAACATATTTGTAAAGTACTTTTCCTTTTTCTGATGAAGTTTTAGGAAACCAGTAAAGTCTTAAGCCATTAACTTCTGGACAAAGTCAAAGGGGGGGGGGGGGGGCCATGGACTGATTTAAAATATTTTTTCAATTATTTTCCAGAAAGAAAAACACCAATTTTATGAGAAGCAGACCAAAAAATTTAGGCAACCATTAAACCGTTTACTTTTATTGTAGAAATGTCCTTTCCTGTCAGCTTTCCTTTCATTTTGATGATATGTCAGTTAGAAATGATTGCCCACAACTGGATAATACAAATATTATTACTTAATGATTGATGATAATTTCATTGCCTACATACTTAGATATTGAGCATTATTGCTAAAGTTTGTAACCCATGGGATGCACAGCACAGACTACGCTGGTCAATTGAATTTGAAGGGCTATTTTCTGTTAAGATTTGCAGTTTTTAAATAGTTGGTTATATGAGTGTGTTACAGATATAATGTTTTTGGTGGTTCTGCTCACAACAGTATAAATTCAGTGTGGGGAATTTACGTGACACGTAATAGAGCAACAAATGCTGTAATCATGTTTTGTGTAATTGTTTCTGGAGTGGTGTAGTAAATACGCTTCATTTGTGGTGGCTGCATCATTGTGTAAAAATAAATCCTGGATCATTTTGGAACAGGAGCAGCATTTCTCTGACAGTAAAAGTTTTGATAGTTAAGTCTCATGTAATCTTGAAGTGTTTTAGCTACATTCTATGATTTGAATGTTGGCTTACTTAGTACATTTGAGCTTTAATGTTTCATAACCCTGATAAGACTGTGATGGTAATCAAAATCAGTTAAACATACTGAGAGTTTTGGCTTTCTGGTGCCCTTTAATTAGAGAAGACATATTGGACTTCAGTACTTTGTGTCTGAAACTCACTGTTTGTCTCATCTTGAGACTGGCAGTCTTCGTATAATTAAGGTTGAGTTAGGTACCACTGAAAGGGTAATCTTTTAAAATTATATTAGTGGAACAAGTGGCTGTGAACTTGTATCATGTGTTTGGGAAGCGAATATATACTGTGGAACTGTTAACCATACCTTTCAATCTCTCAGAGCAAGAAATCTAGACAAAGCCAGAAAAGTAATGGTGGGACAAAGGCCCAAAAATAGGGACAGACAGATTTTAATTAAATATTGCTCCTGTAAATTCAGATAGTTGCTATAATAACAGGTTTTGCATTATGCATTTTTTGAGGGATATGAAGTCTGAAATTTAAATGTCTGCCATTATTTATTATTTAGTGACGTCAATCTTCATTTTGTTATCCCACAATTCCATTGGAGTGGGTGGGGTTACATGATTATGCATGCAATTTTTATGTTAATCATCATCCCGATTTTTTGGCCAGTTGTACCTACCATTCATGGGCCTTTGTCCAGATTTTTCATGTTTCCAGGTTGAGAGGTATGATTGGATTCCTACTGGCTAAATCCAGCTCTGTTTGAAGATTGATCATTAAAACTCAGGACATCTTCTAGCGTAGAGTAGGATTATCTAATTTTAAGTTACTGGCTTAGTGCTCAGTTTGAGATATATGATTGGTGCAGGACTCATTTTGAGCTATTTCATTAGTTTCTTTCTATTAGCTGCTTTGCTCTTGTTTGCTTCTAGCACACAATTGCACACCTACACACAGAGGGGGTAACTCTTGGTGGATATAGATGCAAAAGAGACAATGGATGTATTTTCCCTTAGAAGTGACTGTTATCTAGCAAAGCAGATTTTAAACAGCTCTCAGCTGTTCAGTGAACCACCCAGCAGTGATTTTACCTCTTACCTGTCAACATCAGACCTATAGATCCCCTTTTTTATAGACATCCTACTGTATGCCTCATAGGTTGGTCCCCCTAAAATAGTCCTCTACCAGATTACCCATATTTTTCTCCTTATCTGTGGCAATACCTGGTTCAAACCTTGCATTATGGGCTGTCAGTGTCCCTCTGTTTCTCCTACTAGCTTGGTTGACATGGGTTTTTTGAGTCAGTGCAGCAACTACCTCATGTACACTCTTTACTCCTAAATCACTCAAGGACAATTTGCAAGAAATGCTCCTACACTAAGAATCTGGAATCACTGCTCTCTCACACGCAGAACAGCAACACTAAACAGGTTGTCAGCTCACACACCACGACTCTTACTCACAATAAGCACCCAACACATAAACCGTCATAAGTGGTGGTGCTCTCAAGAAACTTACCTAAACATCAGAGAACTCCAAAACACAAATATGTTACACCTAACGCTACACAACAAGCACTCAACACACATAAAAACACTAGCTAGTGTCTCACCCAATAAGCTCTTAAGGCAATGCACATCTATTCCAAATATTTTAGTTCTATGTGATTCTATAGTGAGACATACAGGTGCCCCACTCACTAGAATACACAAGGAGAAGATTACAGTCAGCTGTCTGTCTGGTGCAAGGATTTGTCAGCTCACACATGCACTCAAGTCTCTCAACAAGTACTGTTATGACTCTGTTATAGTTCATGTTGGTGTGAACGACTTGAGACATACCTCTCCGGACTATATGATGAGAGACATGATTAAGCTCACTGAATATGTGTCCCAGACAGGTATGTCCCTAGCCATAGATAGTATTTTACCCAAACAGCAAGTCATCAATGCTGTTTCCAAGACAAAGAACACAGCCTCCATGGGACTAAATGGCATTCCGGACTGCATTCTAAATGTTCTAAAACAAGAGCTAGTTACTCCACTAGGCACCCTATTCAACCACAGCCTGAGTACTGGCTTTGTCCCCACTGAATGAAAAACAATGTCTGTTATCCCTCTCCACAAGGGAGGCTGAGCAACATACCAGGAAACTATAGACCCATAAGTTCAACCAGTCTCATCTTTAAGGCAATAGAACGAATCATCATGGATCTCATAAGTAAGGATATAGGTGACCTCCAAACCATAGATTCATCCAGTTTGGTTTTGTCAGGGGTAGATCATACCTGCTGAACCTGGTGGACTTCTTCAAAAATGTAACCAGAGCCATAGACTTGGCCAAGGCCTTCGACACAATCCCACATTTGTGCATCATTGACAAACTAATCCAGTTGAATATCAACTTCTACATTGTCAGGTGAGTTGCAAACTGGCTCACAGATTGACAACACTCAGTCAAAGTGGGAGAATTCACCTCTACCAGCAGACCTGTCACCAGAGGGCTTCTACAAGGGTTAGTGGTGGGCCACTTCTTGTTTGGCATATACTTCTCAGATGCCCAGGCCAAAACGATGGGGCTGTAGCTAGCTAAGTTTGGGGATGACTGCAAATTAGGTGCTATCACTGAATCATCCAGTGATGTCAGGATTCTTTAAAAGAGGCTTACACAGCCTAGTGATTGGTGCCAAAGCCAGGGTCTTAAATTTAATGCTAAAAATCATCATTCCCTTTGCTAAAATCAATGTCCCTGCTGATTATAAAATAAATAATAATACTCTTAAGTACCAATTCTGTAGTGAGAGATCTGGGAACACAAGTTGAATGTGACCTCAACTTCAACCTCCATGTGTCTACTGTGGTGAGGAAGGCATTCTACATCGCTCATCTGATTAGCAGAGGCATCATCTCAAGAGCAAAAGAAGTTATAACTCCCCTGTACTCATCCCTCATCCTGCCTATTTTTGAATATAATGCTTCCTTTGGTATGTACCATACCGGACACCTGCAACAACATGAGAGGCTTCAGAGATTTCTGACTAAGAAAATTCAGGATCTCTAGCATGCCTTATATGGACAGGCTGAATTCACTGTTGCTGTTCTCAGTAGCATATAGACTACTTACAGGCGACTTATGTCTAGCTTCCAGAGCTATCTCTGACCCAAATCTTATGAAAATGCTGCACATCCATAAGTCCATAAATAGGACCTGCTGGAGAGATAGATATAGCTCTCAGAGGTTGCCACTCCTCTAAAATAGGCTTTCAATCCATGTCAAGCAGAGCACCTCCATGACCCTATTTAAGCACAATCTGGATGACCGGATGGGAAACCATAAATTTCTGCTGGGGATTGCCCCTGTTTCTGTCTTGAAAATGGGCAGTCCTTGCTAGAAAAATCTTGGGTATAGATCATATCTGTCATCTAGTATTGTATTGGGATTTAACGTCTAGGTCAATAGCCTAGTAACATCCTATGAACCTATGAACCTATATCCTTCAGAAAATGTTTGTTAATGCAAAACCTGTTACTGTAGTACCTTTCTACATATATAATAGCAATAGTTGCAATCTGTGCCTGACTTTTTGTCCTATTATTAGTTTTGGCTTTGTACCAAATTGTTGAGCGAAGAAGTTGAAAGGTATGCTTCTATACCACCTTCATCATGCTCACTCCTCAGTTTTTCACCTTTTCTTCTACCATCTGCTGCCTTCTCATTTACATCGCCATCCAATGCTCACATTTACAACCTTTATGCTTGTATAAAATAGATACATATACTACACACATGACCCAGAAAGGGCTTCTAAGTCACACTTTCCTTTTCATGTTGGTAAATGTGCTCAACAGGTTGTCAAGGACACTGTTGATGCCAATATACAAATGACATGAGATGGTGCTGCTGTATAACCATAATGAGTCCAACCGATGTAATGTCCTACCTTAACTGGCATCAGATGCCATTGGTCTTGCAACTGAGCTGAGCAGCACATATGCAGAAGGATAAATCCTATGCTGTTAGGCCGAATGTTTCCATGGCCCAATTTGTTCATGAAGTGATTTATAAAGTGCCAGCACTCACTGTCTAAAGGGCTCTCGGGCAGTGTTGTGATTGAATTCCTGTATTGCTCACCCTGTAAATGAAATCGTTGGTAAAGTGGAAGTGAAAAAGTGGACAGTTTACATCCTTTCACAGTTCTGGATTTTGCATTGTAATACAGGTGCACTGATCCTCTATGATGTTGTCAGGATTGTTGGGGACAGTGATTCCTGTTACTTTTCTGTACCTCACATATCATATGTATTTCATACTTTATAAGTTCAAGGACTTCAGATTGAAATATGTGCATATGTTTCAAACACCCTCATCCATTGTCATCTGAATCCCTGATTTGATTTTCATCTCCCTTTGCAATCTTATGTTTGTGTTTGTTTTTTTCCAGTGGTCCTAATATGGCCTCTAGATTGCACTCTAAAATGTATTTCCCCTCCTTCTTTCCACAGCAGATTCCCCTGTATATCTGTGTCCTTCAGTAAGAGGAATACATCTTCACATCAGTATTACCATCTGTGCATAAGTCTTCATGTGACTACTACAGAGGTTCGTCCTCAATCTGTACTCACTGTAGTGGCTCGTGCATTACAGTACTTACAACTTGATGTAACACCATCTTTCCAAAAGTTGATAATCAGGTTGCAGTGAGGAGTTGATCATTGTACACAACAGCCTGACCACATGCACTGAGGGATTGTCATGCATGGACTGCATTTGTGAAGAAAGGAGCTAAGAATACCACCCATAATTTCTCAAATGCCTATTTAGCATCCTTGTTTTCATCTCTTCAGTCTAGTCCTTCATAAAAGTATTGTCAAACTACTTTTACACAAATTATGTAATACTACTTAATGTTTCAGTTTCCTTCTATGACTATATACCACTGCCATGACTTTGTATTTTTGTAGTGTTTTGTAGAGCATTTTCTAAGACAAATATTACCTTGCTAAATGTTTGTTATTGCGAACATTTATGTAATACTTTCTATATTGTTTCTTTTTGTGTAGCTTTTCACAGAGGGCTGTACTCAAAAGGGGTCCTTTATCAGTTGGACTTTCCCGGTCAATAAATAAAATAATAAAATAAATACAATAATCAGCAACATGCAGAAGTAATTGATTCAATAATGTTGAATAAGAAGTGAAGTGCTTTTCAAACTTCTAAGCAAAGCCAATAAATCCAATTACATAAACTAATTAATCATGAAGCAGTTGCACGGCAGAATGATAATCATATTTTGGAACGTTTTTTTCACAGTATTTTAATGTTATTTATTCTCTGGAAGATATCTATTATCTGCAGAAAAACTTTGTTAGAGATTTTACTCTGCTGAAAACATTTTTTTTTCTTTTTTTTACTACAAAGAGACTATATGGAAGACTGCTGCCACACTTCCAGGCACTAAAAATCAATAAACTGGCACACTCCCTGGTGAAAAACTGTACACATTTACTTTCTGCCCATTTGTTAATATTATTTCAAAGTGTTACAGCCACTCAGGGACTTATGGACTGTTATATGTTTCTAGCAAAATTCATACTTATTCATAAACCAGATAAAGTGCCAACATTAAAGAATTATCTTTCCATCCCAGTTTTGAAAATGCATCATGTAATTTGTGGTAGAATTCTTAATAACTGTTTACTAATAATTCACTGCAGTGGAGTGCATCCAAATCATTTTAGCTTTATGTCAGGAAAAAAGAATGTTTACAGTCAATCACATATTGCTGCTTGTTTAAAATCAATTAATGAAACTAAAACTGATATGGCATTTTATGCCATGAATACTTCAAGGCTTTTGATACAGTAGGCAGACAGTGCAGGGCTATTCAGAAAGATTTGCCACACTGCAGCAAGGTGGTAATATCAAAGATGTCAGAGTGTACTGTGGTCTGATACTGCTTATGTATTATTAGGACCCACATAGCTCTCCTAGTCTTGGAAAAGGGCTGCACAGTAAATTAGATTGGCCACACTACTGACAGCATTCATGCTACTTAACCATAGAGAAGTGGCCATGGGACTTACATTAAACACACAGTAAGGCAGTGTGGTTATGGCTATGTGAGGTGACGTGCAGTAAAAAAACCTATAGCTGCAGCATACATACCTAGAGTGGGCCATGGAAGACCAGCAGAGTAAAGTGCCAACATAGTTTGTCATATAAATGGGGAGGATAGAAGGAGAATGGAAAGGCAGAAATAGGTTTATAGGTTCAGATGAGATTTCTAAGCTAACAGCTGAAGAGGCTTTACAAGCCTAGCTCTGAGTTTACCCAATATATGGCACCTAGAGGGCAAGAGGATGGCATGGATTTGTGCCTATGCCTTCAGTATCTTACAGACTGCCCTCTCCATAAGGGACTTAAGCACTACCTCAGGTGTGACTTTGTGATTCCCCATCATTTATCCAATTTACAACTGAAGAGGGTCAGGGAGGGCTCTGCTTAATGCATATAGGAAGACTATGACAAAGAAGGGAAAATCTCAGAGATGCATATCTGTCTCTCCAGCATGTCTTGTATGAGTCGCTGACTAAGTTTAGATCACTTGATTGGATGACAATTGTGCTGTTTGACTTGTAGATATGTAGCAGCTCCATCGGGGCTGGATTTGTGAGGGCCCTGTAGGTCAGGCATAGGTCACCTCTTAATAGTCAGTATGAGATGCAGTAAAGAGATAGGGCTTTAATTATCCATATGGGGCATGTTGTTTAAACCCTATATTTTCTTTGTGGGGAACCACTGTGGTTGCTTCAGCTGCTGTGAGTGCCTAGTCAAGTACATGCCAAATAGCACAGTGTGCTCCATTTTTGGTCTAATGAGAGCTGAGTACAACAAGACTATAATTTCCTTGGATCTCGATGCTATACCTTTACTTACAAGGTGTACCACATAGAAGGACTTCCTCACCAGTGTAACAACAAAATGAATCAACCCCAACTGCCAAAGATGTCTCAAAGCAGTACAACAAAGTAGGAGAATCTTCAAGGTACACCACCATGAGCTTGCACTGTGTCAATAGTGATAAAAACTCTTTATTTGAAGAAAAACAATAAAAGTGATAAAACACATGAAATTCCCAGCTAAGATAAGCGCTTTTGGCTTCTTAAGCCTTCTTCAGATAATAAATAATAAGTGCTGGGGAAAAACATATATACTGTGTTGCAGTCAATCCAGTGGCTTAAAAATATTTTTTATCCTATCAGCAGTGCACCTCTTAACTCTTAGTCCTTGGTCAGAAACAAACTCTGCACAGGAGCTAGCTTCCAAATAAAATCCTTTGCTGCTGCTGTAGCATCCTCAATCAGGTACGTACACTCTCTGTTCTTTGCATCTCTGCACTCAGAGAAGGGTAACACCCTATAGTGTAGAAGTACCAATCAACTTCTTTAAGTACTGTTTCCTCCCAGTCACTGGTGCTGCCTAGTAGAGTGCTGTTACCAAGCCTTCAGCCAATCTTGTAAACACTTCCATTTTTTCATTGCTCATAAGAACTTTTCCATTACTAACCTGCTGTAAAACGTGGACAACGTTAACCCAATGAAGTGGTTTTACCACTTTTTTAACTTAGTTTTAATACTTTTATTTTTATTATTCCTGTTCATCTATGCTTCCTCTATACATTGCCATCTATTAGCAAAAGCTTCTGGTGAACAAGGGAGAAAAAAAAAACACATTAAGCAAAGTTTCCTCATTGCTTCATACGAGAAACAAAATCCTTACAAAAAGGTTCTTGTAGCAGTTTTCTGCATATAATCTTTTGGTTCAACAGAAAATATAAAACATTCAAGATATTGGCAGAAAAAACGAATGAATAAGAACACGCTTAGGGTAACTCCTCTTATACCCCCAAGTTTACCCTGTACTCCAATAAGGAAGTACAGCCATTAAAAGGACTGTCCTCATGGTAATTATGAGTTTATCTTGCCTTTGCAGGATACCACTATCATCTTTTATTATTTATTTTTATTGTTACCAAGTGCCATCCTCCGATCACAGCCAGAGAATGTAACTAACAGAAACACAAACCATCGGACACTAAAAGTCCCATATATGTCCTGTTGATGAGAGGCTACTAATTAGTTCCACCCCTCAATCACTTCAGTAGCCTGTGTATACATGGCGGTCAAAGTTTAGGCTACTACCTATCTGTGTAACTAGATCTCTCACCTCTGAGTCTTCTCTTGACATTGTAATTTGCAGGGGTATTTAACATCCCAAAGGGTATAATAATGCATTTTTTCACATTTAGTTTGAGGACATGTTTCTGGCACCAATCATTTATCTGAGCTAGACCCTTCTGAAGGATGTCTACATTGCTGGGGCATTTGATGATTTCCCCCAGCTTGCAGTCATCAGCAGATGTTGTCATCCAGAGGCGTTCCACATTAGCCTTGACTTCAGAGAAGTATATTCCAAACAGGAGTCATCCCAGCACTGAGACCTGTAGTACACCACTAGTAACTGGCTTTTTGCAGGATCTGGATTCATCTACTTTAACCACATTTGTAGTGTCCATGAGCCAGTTGGCTATCCATCTGGTGACAGAGAGATTTATACCCAGTTTTCTGAGTTTATTTATAATACTTGAGTGGGCAATTGCATCAAATGCCTTTGCCTAGTCGAGGTAGGTGTTATGTACTTTTATACTCATCCATGACCTTAGTTCATAGGTTCATAGGTAGGCACTAGGCTATCAGCCCTGTGGCCTATACAAGCCCAGCCAAAAAGGTACCCTGGCTTTTGCCACCCAAGAAAATTATTTTCCTTGCCACTGTCGAGCAGAGCCACAGAAGTGATCCCCAGGGTGAATTTCCTATTTCCCATCCAATCATCAAGATTTTTCTTGAAGAGTGCTAATGAGGAGCTTTGTTTGATATAGATAGGTAGTTTGTTCCAGAGTATGGGAAGTCTCTGGGACAGGAATCTATCCCTCCAGCATGTTCAGTTTATTGTGGTGACAAGGTTTAGGTCCCTAGAGTGTGTAGCTCAGAGGGACTGGGATTTCTTTAAGTGGAGCATGTCCAACAGTTCTGGGTTTGACATAGCTTTGTATGTTAGGCAGAGATCACCTCTTAGTAGACGATATGCAACAGAGTAAATCTGGAATTTTTTGAGACGGTCTGCGTAGGGCATCTGTTTGAGGCCGGTAATCCTCTTTGTGAGGTATTTCTGCGGCCTTTCCATTTGTTGTAGATGTCTTGTGAGGTACATACCAAAAGGGACATTGTACTTTATAATGGGTCTAATGAGTGATGAGTAGAGAAGAACAATTACCTCTTTTTTCTGGATGAGAAACCTTTTATGATGAGGTGTGCCAAGTAAAAAGATTTCCTGACTACTGTGGCGATGTGATTATCAAAGGAGAGACTACTGTCCACCTGTGTCCCATAGTCTCTTATCACACTTTCGGTGTTAAGTATACTACCACCTATGTTGTAGTTCATTGGTACAGAGTTTTTACCAAAGGGGATGACAATGCACTTTTTGGCATTGAGCTTGAGGCCATGGCTTTGACACCAGTCATTTGTCTCAGTGAGGCCCTTTTGTAGGATGTCCACATCGTTAGGAGTTTCGATTATGGCTCCTAGTTTGCAGTCATCTGTGAACTTCATTAGCCAAAGACCTTCACATAGCCTGTACTTCAGAGAAGTAGATACCAAACAGGAGAGGACCTAGGACTGAACCCTGTGGTACTCCAGTCGTCACTGGTCTGAAGTCAGATTTAGAGTCTGCTACTTTCACAGTGTGGTTTCTGTCAGTGAGCCAGTTGGCAACCCATCTTGTGGCATAGGGATTTATATCTAGTTTAGTGAGTTTATCTAGTTTAGTGACATTCTCAAAGAAATCCAGAAGATTCAGTAGGCATGACCTGCCCTTGACAAGACTGAACTGGGTCAGGTCCAGTGTTTGAAGGTTTCCTATGTCATTATTTATCAGGTCCATGATTATTCTTTCCATGGCCTTACATATAAGAATATGGGTGGCGCAGTGATGCAGAGGTTAGCCTTGTCACCTCACAGCAAGAGGTTCTCTGGTTTGATTCTCGGCAGGGTGTCTTCTGTGTGGAGTCTGCATGTCCTCACTGTGTTTGTGTGAATTTCCTCTGAGTGCTCTGGTTTCCTCCCATGTTCCCAAGACATGCATCTGGAGCATTTCTCCCTGGGCCTCCACTGAAAATGGGCTATGTCCTAGTTGGACTTTCCCAGTAAACAAATGTTAAATAATATAAATAATAAATAATTACAAAAGACTAGTGAAACGTATGTAATTTCCCAGGTCAGTTGAGGGCCCACTTTATGCAAAGGGATGACTTTTGCTGTCCTCCACTCTACTGAGACAAATCCAATCTGGAGGTGGTGGTTAAACGGAGATCCTATAATGGGCCTGATAAGTCCTGATTTAAGCTGTTTAAGAGGCAACCTGGTATGTTGTCAGGCCCAGCTGAAGCTGTTTTTTAGCTTTAGAGAGCACAGTGACAACCTTTTCTTTGGTGATAATTGGAGGTGGAGTGGTAGAGGGTATTTCTTGGGCAGACTAGCTGCTCCAGTGCATTTAAATTTACAAAGTCAAGAAATATTTGGACCTGCATGTTAGTGGTCATGTATGCCTCTGAAGTAATGGAGGGGTAGTTAAAATCAACCATGAGTATGGTATTGGGTTGGGTGGAGAGTGATTCTAGTAACATCAGGTATGATGCATGAGTTTCCTGGTTCATGGTGGGACACCTGTAGCGAGTAAGAATATGATAATGGATTTTTTCCATGGTTAGTTGAACACGGAGTAGCTCAAGCATGTCATATTGTTTGACTAGCCTTGAGGTGTGTTTATCCTTTATGTAGATAGATATACCTCTACCTTTTGCTCTTTCATGCTTACTGGGTGATTGGAATGTGTGAATGGTGCCATGCACTGCCAGAGTGCTTTCCAGGGCATTGAACCATGTTTCAGTAACTGCACAAACATTAGCATTCTCTAAGCGAAGGAGAGCTTCCACTGAGTGCAGTTTCTTGTTGAGACTCCTAGGACTGAGAGTAACATCTTTAGCTTGTCCTGAGTAGTGGTTGCTATGTTGGAAGGTTTGTCTGTTTGGCAATACCTAAAAAAGGCTCTTTAGGGGTGGATAATGTTTGTCCAATTTCCAAAAGCCTAGAGGTGACAGATGAAGACCATGGCCTCCCAAGTTGACATGTATTGGACCCCTTTGGAATGACACCAGTAGCTAAGCCAGTTGTTAAAGGTGATCATTTTCTGTTGGCATTATGCCATCATTCTTTGGGATAGTAGAATGCTGCTAGATGCTAGGCACATACCTGTCTGTAACACATATTCTGAGAGCTCAATCATGTCTCTCTTCATATAGTCCAAGGAGGTACATTTCAGGTCATTCACTCTCACATTGACTATGACTGAGTCATAGTGGTACTTAGGAGTAAGTGACTTGAGTGCTTGCATAATCTGGCAGATCCTGGCCTGTAACAGCAACTAATTGCAACCTTCTCCTTATTCAGCCTTGCAAGAGGTACATCACTGTGTCTCACAATGGAGTATCCTGTGTCCAAAATATTGGTCTGTGGAATGTTTTGCCTTATGGCTTGGCACAATGAGATGTGGTTTAATGCATTGTGATGGGAACTGTCTTGTTTGTGTGCATGTGAAGTTTCTGAGGACTGCTCCTGAGAGGCCTTTGAGGTTTGGGTAAGTTACATGTGAGCACCTCTGCATATGTGTAGGTCATGTGTGTGTGTGTGTGTGTGTGTGTGTGTGTGTGTGTGTGTGTGTGTGTGTGTGTGTGTGTGTGTCTGTGTGTGTGGTCCTTTGTGGGTGTGGTATGTGATGTGTGAGTGATGTGTGTGAGTTGCTGACAACCTGTTTGTTACTTTTTGAGTCTGTATGTGAGAGTCTAGTCTCCAGTGTCAATGTGTAACTATATACTGTATTTGTTGGATTGAAAATTAAGTGGTTGTCAGTGTGCATTGGGTAGTTCTTACAGGATCACCAATCTGGATGCAGAGATAGCAGGAAACTGCACATCTATGGTTGCAAGTCCTAGTGTGTACCTGCAAGGGATAGGAGTAGAGAGTGTTTGTAAATGGACGAGGAAAGGGAGCTTACTTGGAGAAATCTGCAGCTAACCTAACCAGTGCTATCTGAGTAGCAATAGTCCTGGGTGCTATAATAAGGTAAGGTAAGGTAGATGTAAATAGTCCTAACTAATTACATAAATGCTGCTCCCTATCCAAACTAATTGGCTTGTGAGTAATGTGGGACTGAGGTAAAGTTCTGAGCTGATTATTATACGGAAATTTCAACTTTTGGTGATTACGTGTATACAAAGCACCAGTAACCATTGGTGACCAAACAGCAGCTTTGCACAAATGCAAAGCTTATATACAATCAGAAAAAATCAAGTTTTGCACTAAGCCCTAAGTCCAGTCAGGTAAGCACACAATGCACTTTCCACCTACAAATCCCAGCTCATATAGGTGAAATCAGCCCTATCTTGTTACAAGAGTGCAGACTTTGACACTTTGACATCAGTCCTGTCTCAATCAATGGCCCTATCCATTCCTTCCATCACTAGAGGATGAGACTCAGGTGGAAGGGGCCAGCATGTAGGCAGCTACTGTATCAGCAGTGGTTGGTTTTGAATTTTGTGTAAATCAGGTCTCTAACCACACTGCACATGTTATGTGCCAACCCATAGTTCAGAGATTAATAGGCATACAGTTGAGTGTGTGTTGTTCACTTTTGCAAGTGATGTACCACACCAAGTATGCCACTTGTTGACTCTAAAACTCTTGTGTGAACTCTGATTACTGTCAGGGATTTTTCACAGTAATGAGCTTTAGGATATATGCTACATTCTCCCCCTGAAGTTACACAAGCCAGAAAAGAAACATTACTCCTTTCTCTTTCCCCAAATCAGCTCCAACTAGTCAAACTTGGTCTCTTGGATCATAGGCAGTGCCATATCCCTCTATGCCATCAAATCTGGTGGTCTGTGCTGATTTTAAAAAGTCCTGTATTTATGCATATACCCCTTAATTTAATATCATACATCTGTTGTTATGGTTTGAGTGTATGTGCGTGTGTGTGTGTGTGGGGGGGGGGGCTGTTTATGTGTGTACAGGAGATATGCAGTTGGTTGCACTGTATATGTCTGGTAGAACTGAAATATATTACTATGGTTATAGTTTATGTGTTTATTCATTAAATTGATCACAGTCAAACATATGAAATGTATGTAGTCAGTAAAGTAACTGTAAATGGTGGGTATGCAGGGAGTCTGTGGATGAAACTCACTGACACCTACTGAAATTAGATTACAGTTACACATTGATTGATCTTCCTTGGCTTGGCTAGTATATGTTTGAGCAAAGCAAGCTGAAATATATTACTGTGACTACTATATGTATTTGATTGCAATTGGACTTTTGAGGTGTGTATAGTCAATAAATGACTATAATGAGTGTTTGCTGAGGCAATCTGTCGAAGAAAGAGCCTGACCATAGCTGTTGTTTGATCACAATCAAACAGTCTTTTATGTGGCTTGGCAGGGCTAGTATGGGTTAGAGTAAAACAAGTTGAGTAAAACTTTACTGGGATTATTGTTACCATTATTATTATTATTATTATTATTATTATTATTATTATTATTTGATCACAATCAAACATCTAAGGTATTTTCAGTCAATAAAGTGGCTATTATAAGAGTATACTGAGTCAGTCTGTGAAAAAGAGTGACTGATACCAGCTGCTGTTTGATCACAGTCAAATAGATGCCCGACTGACTTGCCAGGACTAGTGTGTATTTGAGTGAAAAAGTTGAACTACATTACAGTCACTATTATTGTTGTTTTTTATTTAATTGCAACTGGACATTCGAGATTTATATAGTCAATAAAGTGGGTATCATGAGTGGGCACTGAGGCAGTCTGTGGATGAAAGTGACTGATTCTAGCTTTTCTATAGTGGCAGCTACGCAGTCATTGACCCATGTAAGCCAGCCCTATCCCATTCTAGCTGGCCTTACCCATTCAGTTGCTTTGCAGTCCCCTCTTTGCTTTGTTCTGTGACAGATTTTTCCACATGGAAGACTAACTGGATTCTATTCTTCGCCAGATGAATCTTAATAGAATTAAGATCAGCTCAGCTATGCCAGAAGTGCTGCTAGGGCATCTTAATCCGATTCCCATCCTCAATTCCCCACTTATTATTTATGAGGTAATCAGATGAAATGTGTCACCACTAGAACAGTAATTGTTGATGAAAGGCTTTCTTGTTTGCTTTACTATAATATGGTAGTCTATTCCAGGTATCAGCTTTTGTCTCAAAGTACCAATTAGTAGATCTCTCATTCCTATACAATCTCCTACACAGGTTGCATAATGTTTCACTTTGATAAACTCAAACCTGCCCAGAGGTATCTGTCTCTAAATGCCATATATACCTGAATAAGGTCTCTTCTTAAATATCTTTATGAGACAATGTACAAGTTCAGATATTTTAATCTTTCATAATAACATAAACTTTCACTTACATGGAAGCCTTGGAAACTATCGACCATATTTATTTTAATTTACTCAAGCTAATTTTGTTATAAGGTTTCCATATTATTATTCCATAGTCTAGTTTGGTTCTAATGTCACTTAGAATGATGTCATCATTTTTGATTCTCTAGACATTATTACTCTTTTATAAAGTCTTTAGTTTTATACATATCATTAACCAATCTGGATCTACCCATATGCTCAGGTCCTTAAATTAATCTACAGTTTCAATTTCTGTGTGCTGTATTAAATCTTCACCCTTCAGTCTATGTCTCCCAAATCTCATATGGTTAATTTTGATATATGTGTTGGTATATTATTTCTTTCTCTGTCCAAATTGTCTGTTTATTCATGTTCTTTAATTCAAGATCTGTTAGAGAAATGCCCAGTCTGTAACAGATAATAACAGCAAAACAACCGGCAAATCAGCCACAGAACTCAAAACTTTTCAAAGAATATGTTTAATACCAAATGTAGGTTAAAAACGTCCACAGTTTAGTGCTTTTGTCTGTAATACTAAGGCATCATCAAAACTATGAATATACTGCTTGTGGAAGCCATTTTAAAACTTAAGTGTAGAAGACACATCTTCCATGGTAACCAATCACAACTTGCTGTAGCTGAAATCAATGTGAAACAGAAAAAAATAAAGTAACAATACTAAACAAGTATGGACCCTAGGCAGAACCCTTGGGACACCCTGACTATAACCTAAACATTCACTTGTCCAATTGTTATATTATACTTGCCATGTGTTAATTGTAAGCCATGCAGCTATCTATCTTATCATGATTACATGAATACTTAGTTGTTGCAATATATTGATTAGTGTTATATATGGCCCTGTCAAATGCTGAGGATAGGTCTACATAAATTACATTACAACATGCTTTTTCATTTATAGCTGTTATTATATTATTAGTACAAAGCAGTCTGTTACAGGTAGTTATAGACATATTATCAGCAGATATATGCTGGTGAAGTTCCAGCCTTTCCATTTCTGATAATAATTCTTATTGTTCTGAAAATTCATATTAACAAAGCTTATCTTATTCTGTCAAAAATACTTTATCCATAATCACCTTCTACATTATTTTCCACAAGATGTAATGTGTATATATGACTCTGTGTCTGTTATATTGCTTTTTCTCATAAATATGGGTTTAATAGGTACATACGTTCAATCTTAGAAACCTCTTCATACTTAAATAATCTAGTGAATAACAGATGCAATGGTTCTGTAAGTCCATGCTGAAGAGTTCTCAGTTTATTGTTACTAATTCTGTCTTTTCCGTTTTGCTGTGGTCCAGTTTGTATAGCATATTTTCCAAATCATCAAATTTCTGTATCTGTAGTTGCCCAGATGTTATTATTAGAAATTTCCCCCCTCCCCTTCTTGGAGCCAAATTGCTTTGCATAAAATTTTATAAATATATATATATATATATATATATATATATATATATATGTGTGTGTGTGTGTGTATATATGGATTGTGTATATATATATATATATATATATATATATATATATATATATATATATATATATATATATACATATATATATACAATGGATATAAAAAGTGTACACACCCCTGTTAAAATCCCAGCTTTTTGTGATATAAAAAAATGAGGCCACAATAAATAATTTCAAAACTTTTCCTAACTTTAATGTGACCTATAACCTGTACAATTCAATTGAAAAACAAACAAATTTGTTAGGGGAAAAATATAAAAAATAAAAAAACGTATAATATGGTGGTTGCATAAGTGTGCAAACGATTAAACTAATACTTTGTTGAACACCTTTTGATTTAATTACAGCATTCAGTCTTTTATGATAGGAGTCTATCAGCATGGCGCATCTTGACTTGGCAATATTTGCCCACTCTTCCATGCAAAAGCACTCCAAATCTGTCAGATGGCGAGGGCATCTCTTGTGCACAGCCCTCTTCAGGTCAACCCACAGATTTTCTATTGGATTTACGTCTGGGCTCTGGCTGGTCCATTCCAAAAATTTTATTTTATTCTGGTGAAGCCATTCTTTTGTTGATTTGGATGTGTGCTTGGGGTCATTGTCATGTTGAATGGTGAAATTTCTCTTCATCTTCAGCTTTCTAACAGACGCCTGAAGGTTTTGGTCCAAAAATGACTGGTATTTGGAACTGTTCATAATTCCCTCCATCTTGACTAAAGCCCCAGTTCCAACTGAAGAAAAGCAACCACAGAGCATGATACTGCCACCACCATGCATGATACTGCCACCACCATGCTTCACTGTGGGGATGGTGCTCTTTTGGTGACGTGAAGTGTTGTTTTTGTGCCAAGTGTACCTTTGGAATTGTGGCCAAAAAGTTCAACCTTGGTCTTATCAGACCATAACACATTTCCCCACATGCTTTTGGGAAGCTTGATGTATTTTTTCCAAATTTTAGCCAGGCCTGGATGATTTTCTGTGTAAGAAAAGGCTTATGTCTTGCAACCCGACCCCATAGTCCAGACATATGGAGAATATGGGAGATTGTTGTCACATGTAGCATACAACCAGTACTTGCCAGAAATTCCTGCAACTCCTTCAGTATTGCTGTAGGTCTCTTGGCAGCCTCCCTGACCAGTTTTCGTCTTATCTTTTCATCAATTTTGGAGAGACTTCCAGTTCTTTGCAGCGTCACTGTTACCCCATATTTTCTTCAGTGTTTAATGATTCTTCACTGTGTTCCATGGTATATCTGATGGTGTGGAAATGTTTTTGCACCCTTCTCATGACTGATACTTTTCAACAATGAGATCCCTTTGATGCTTTATACCATGGCTTTTGCTGTAGCAGGCAACTGAGTAAATGTCAGGAAAATCCTACTAGGACAGATGAACTTTATTTGGAAAATCAGAGTCTCTTTAATTGATGGCAGGTGTGTACCCAAGAAGACTGAATGCAGTAATTAAATCAAAAGGTGCTTTAACAAAGTATTAGTTTAAGGGCATGCAGCCTTATGCAGCCAGCGTATTGTAGATTTTTTATTTTTTACATTTTCTTACCCTAACAGATTTGCTTGCTTTTCAATTGACTTGTACAGGTCATAGGTCACATTAAAGGTGGGTAAAGTTTTGAAATGATTTATAGTGGTCTCATTTTTTAATATCACAAAAACCTGGGATTTTAACAGGGGTGTGTACACTTTTTATATCCACTGTATATATATATATATATATATATATATATATATATATATATATATATAGAGAGAGAGAGAGAGAGAGAGAGAAATAATCTGTTGTGTCTAAGAATAGATTTCATAATCCGGATACAGTTATTTGTTTGTATGTCTTCACTCTCACCTCATTTTATGCATGTTGGGAGGGTGGCCTAATGGTTAAGGTGTTTGCCTTATAAACAAAAGGTATAGGATTTGAATCTTACAGGGGATAATTGGCTAGGCTTCAAATGCCTCACAAGGGCAGTTAGCCTAATACTAATATATATATATATATATATATATATATATAAAGCGAGAAATCTGTTGTGTCTATGAACAGATTTCATAATCCGGATACAGCTTATTTGTTTGTATGTCTTCACTCCCAGCTCATCTTATGTATGTAAGAAATGTTTTCTTTTATGCTCAATGTCATTGTATAAATGTTCCTTAAATTTTTTTCTGATCTTAATAATAATAGCCATTAGTTAACCAGCTAGACCCACAATACCTTTTCAGTGGTGACCCGGAAGCAGTGTCTGGTTAAATTATTTGCTCACGGTCACATAGAGGCAAAGGAAGGCTGGGAGAATCAAATTCTGTACCACAGGTACTAAGCTTACAGCCTTAACCCACTGTACCAGCTACCAACTTGTCTCACCCTATATTTAATGCATCTGTCCAGTTTATTATTTAAATGCCAGACTTCACCAGAAAATACAGACTGGGGTAAATGCTTTATTTCATCTTCAGACCTGGTACCCTTACAGACCAGTTTTTGATCATGTGCTGGAATGTTGACACCTTGACCACTGTAATGGTCTTTACTTAGGGCTTTTAGATGGTGATTACACTGTTATACAGGTAAGTAAATAAGACAGAGTCAAACAATCTCTGTTTCTTCCCTCCTGATGTATATATTCAAACTGACATGATTTCCAAACTGAAAGGGTGAAGGTACTATATATGATTTGCTCATTAGTATCAAACCTATATACCTCTACATGCCAGACGTCTGACATTTTTGCTGATGAAAAAGAATTTCATAGATAGTCTTTTCACAGTAGCTTTTCACTCCTTTCATATTACTCCTGTGAAGTGAGACATATACTGGTTGTCAGTTGCTGTTAAGTTAATGTTTAGACTTTCCGTGGCCTATATAGTTCTGTCTGTTTGCAAAATCGGGTACCCTATAGCTTGGTGTGGACTCTTAGATCATCTGGGGAGGGGCTACTTGCTGTTCCTATGAGTTAACTTGAGATTTTGGATAGGCATTCATTTGATTACATCAGCCATTTTCTGTGGAAGAAGCTTCCTTTCTTGATGAAAGCATGTAGATCTGAGACTTCCTTTTGAAGACCCTGAATTATCATGTCTTTAGAATATTATTTAATACCCGGAGAGCCATTGTTCTTAATTCACACAGCTTAATTTAGACATTTTTTCCAAATGTGACTTTTTTAATTATTGATGCTATTCATACTCACTTTACTTTGTAAAGTACCTACGCTTATGCACTGCAATTTTAAATAAATAACTACCATGTCCATATAGCTCTTCCCAGAATACTGTGACTTGTGTGTAAATTGTTTTGGAATTTTGCTCATTATGTTTGCTTTCCAAATCTTTATAGCCCTACAAGAGTCAGCCAGAAACATGTAAAGTCATATAAAGCAGAAATAAAGCATTTTAGCTACTAAGCTTAATGTACTTGTAGGTTTACACTTCAAAAATGATCATTCAACAATTGACTTAGCTTCAGGAGCCATTAAAAGGGGTACAATATATATCAGCCTGGGAAGCCAGTCCCAACTGTTTTGTCAGGAATGGCCTGCAGCTCCGGATCTTCCCAAAGTTTTCTTACATTGGCTAAATCATGTCTACCCCATAGTGCCTTTTTTAGGAAATGTCAGTCTTCTAAAAATTTCAGCATAATTAAACAGCATCCAAATAACATTAAATTACTGATGCTCAATGCCAGAAGCCTTAACAAGAAACTTCACTCCCTACAAGTACTCCTTACCCTGGAAAACATTGATATATGAATCATCACAAAAAATGTTCAAGACCTCTGAATGCATTCCATTAGTGCAGGGCCACAATGCCTAGCACATATTCAGGTCTGCTGCATCGGACAAAGGCACTAAAGGTGGTGATGTCTCCATATTCTTAAAAAAAAAAATAAATAAAAAATAAAAACTGTTTCATCTACAGACTCATTAGACAAGATAATGACCTGGCACTCCTCCATGTCCAACTTAGTATTAACAAACCCCCTTGACATGCACCTCCGTCTATGTCCTCCTCAACTCATAGTGTCTACCTAAATAGTACAGAGTCCTTATGTATTAAGCAAAACACCATTCTTCAAGGAGACTTCAACTACCCCTCCATAAACTGGGAGACTTAAATATCCTCAAACATGTATGCCCAATCATTTCAAGACTGCATCAGTAGAAACTCATTGGGCAGGTTAGTCTGCACCTCAACCAGTGGTGATAAAATACTGGACATGATCATTTACAATATGCAACAACTTTGCACCCCAGCACTTGTAACTTCCTCCCAGGTCAAATCAGAACAGACATCAATCACATTCATTATAAAACTGGGGCCAGAAGCATCATCCAATATCTTGGTATAAAGAAACTATGTGAAGGTTAATCTATTCAACTGAGTGATGACCGGGCTAAATTCCAAAGTCCTTTCCATCTTGATGACCACACTGCATGTGCTGAATCTTCCACTCATAAATTATATACACATGTAAACAGCTGGAAAGTCACATCTGTCACTATTAGAAATAAATAAAACACTGAATTCAAAAATAAACCCCTATGGTAGAACCCAAATATAAACAGTCTATAATAAAAGATAAACAAAACTCATTGCATTCAAAAATAGAACTAACTCTCGAGATGCCAAAAGTGCCCATACTAAATTAAGCAAGGAACTTCAGACCCTGACCAAAACCAGTTATGAAGTGAAAATATTCACCCAAGTGAAAGATAACCAACAATCGTTGTTTAACTATATTAATCACAGAAACAATGCCCAGCACTGTGCAGTGCTAATAGTAAAATAATTTTATTTATTTTATTTATTACATTTGTTGACCAGGAAAGTCCAACTGGGCAGAAGCCTTTCTTTGGAGGAGGTTCGGGGAAAACAGCACCAACAAGTTAAATTGAATACAATAACAAGTGCAGCTCAGTTATTCTGACAGAAACATTGTACAGCATTACACAGGATGTTCAGATGTCCTTAGAAAAACAATACAGTTAATGATAATATAAACACATACATTCAACAGATAGGAAAACATAGAGTATTTAGAAGTAAAATCATAGCATAATACTCAGATTAAAAGACATGGCACAATATTGTATAGACTATTCAGACACATGAGAGAAAACACTATACCGGGTACCACACAATAACGTCTTTATTTAAACAAAGTAAAAAGGAGACACAATGTAAGTTCCATTACATAGGATATGATCCTTACTAATGTGTAACAGACATTTGGTGAATAACTTAGCCAGGAGTTTCACAAAAGCAGGACCAAGTATGTATAAGATGCTGCTTAAGCTCAGTTTTGAAGGAATGTAGGTTTTTAATTTATCTTAGCAAGAGTGTAAGAGAGTTCCTCTTCATAGTGACACAGTCAGGGTATAAACAGCTGATGTATTTTTTGATTTAGACATTATAAGTAGCAGATTGTCCCCAGAAGATTTCTTTTAGGGGTGTATGACTGAATGAGTGATTCAAGGCTTGGGCATTGTTCTGTTTTTGTTTTATTGAGTAGTTTATGTATTATCAGTAGTTGTGTGCAAGTAAGTGCATGTGACAGCTCTAGGCAGTTAAGGCCTTTCATGACTATTCAGTGGTGAACCTTATGGGACAGATTAGTGACAAATTTAGCAACTTTACTATAGCATTGTTGGACTTTGTTGATTAGTGTAGAGCTTAAGCTGGTCAGAACTGGGAAGACACATAATAGGGTTGGGAACAGATAAGTGGAGACAATGGTTTTCCAGGCTGTAACTGAGAGGAAAGGTTTAGCTTTCCTTGTTGTTGGTGTATTGTTTTTACTTCTTACAGTATGTGATGGTTGAATTTCAGTTTGCTGTCTGGAATAACTCCTCACAGTTTGGTTTGTGTTACCTGTTCAATTTGTATTTGTTCAGAGAAGTTATAAAGAATATTTTTTTTATTTTTGTATTTGGTTTTAAAACAATAAATAAGTCTATAGTCCAGAATAACAACAAGACTGGTTTCAGGAATGCCTTCCCTCTTCCTATGTCTATGAATATGAACATTATAAAAAACAAAGCAATATAGCAAACAGCTCAAGTATTACACTGAATGCTAGCAACATATTTTTTGCTGTTAAGAAAGGTTTTGACTGTACTTCCATTGGAGTAGTTTATTTGGCCTTATGTGACTCATGTTCTAGTCTTTATACAGGTAAAACATTGAGATGTTTAAAAGGTAGGCTCTATGAAATCACAATGTAACCATCAGAAAACATGATGCAAACAATACATTGGCTAAACAAGCTTTGATTTGTGAAAGTTTTAGGAAGTATACATTCTTTGACATTGACTCTGTAGCAATCTAGGCTTTAGAAGGTGATTATAAGGTTCACCTGGAATGCTGCAAATCTAAATGGCAAATAGCATGCATGGCAGATTGCCATGATTAAATGATATGATTAACAGAAAATGTTTTATTTCGGGAGTGAATCATAGTTTAGAATAAATGTGCCTGATCTTGTCTGACTTTAGAAGCATAGCAGAATCAAACCTGAATAGCATTTGAATGGGAGAACATTTGGGAACACCATATTTTTACAATGGATTTTAACACTTTTTTTTGATTGGTGGAAAAAAGGCAATCAAGATCTATGATTGGTTCTAATTTCCGATTGGTAATAAAAGCCATTAAAATCTATGATTGGCTTGTTTTTAGTGTATAATGATTTGTCCTGAATACCAGGAAATGTTTCCATTTTGGGATTTTTGAAACTAATTTAAATATTGTATTTCTTTGGGTGCATTGCTTTGAATAGTAGTTAATTGGTTGTGTGTGTTTTTTTGGCTCAAAGCCTGGAGAGTATTTAAATAGCATGGAAATATTTTGGAAAAAGATTCTGAGGAAGTTCTATGGTGACTACATTAAAGAACAAAAGTGCTTAATCTTAAAAAGACTCTTGTGGTTTGTTCTTGGAACTTGTTCATTAAGTCATAGAGAATTTTTTTATTTGGGTTTTAAACAATAAATAAACAAATCAATTATAAAACCAACAAATTATTATTTATATAGGTCCACAGCTGTTCAATATATCAAAATTATACATCAACAACAACTAATATTTTTTCAAGCAAGTCTTTAAGTTTAAGCCAAGATTTATATGAATGTGTAATATGAGAAGTTCTTATCTTTATAGTATGCAATTCACTACTGCAAACATTTTTTTCATACTAATTCATTCAACACTAGAGGGGGTAACTCTACTTTTCCAATTTTTGGTAATTACTTTCTGGCTATAGCAAGAATAGACTAAAGAAGAGGCACTTGGGTTTTTGGAATTATCTCAGGAATCAGAGCATAAAATAAAACTTAAAATTTAGAAATATTGCATCTATCTGACCATAAAGCTTGAATAAAGTTATTAATTTCTTTCCAAAAAAGGGAGGCGACTTAACATTCATACACCATATGCATCCAATCAACTATTATTTCAGGATCACATCTCCGGCATTTAATTGTATTTGATTTAGACATAATTGTAATTTTGTTAGGAGTGACAAAAACTCTGGGTAAAAATTTCCAAATTAAAAGTTTCCAGTATAATGAAGATGTAAATATCTTATTAACTCTGTGTTCACAAGGTCTCTAAATATTTGTAAAATTAACTAGTTATCAGAATCTTGATTGTATTTGGACCTTAAATATTCAACAGTGTACATATCATTGCCATTTAAGAATTGATGCCAATAAATTAAATTACTTTGTTGTTCCAATACTAGCATTGAATTGAAGTTATGAGTTTCTAAGCAGTCATTTGTATATGCAATTGGAAGCATAGAAAATATTAATAAAATGGTTACAATATGCCAACTTTTAGAAAGAGGAAATTATGTCATTTAAATAGGACATTTGAGAAGAGGGTATAATACCATTTAAACAATTTTTTGATAGCTAGATATCATTATTGGGTATAAATTGTTTATGACTGGCTGTGATATATGTGTTATTTAAAAAACACTCCTAAAGGATCTGGATGCTCACAATGAAGAAAAAAAACAACACTTCTGACCCTTCATGTACTGTTTATTAACAACAAACATGATAAATAAAAACAATAAGGAAACAATATTATCTAGGACTTCATCAGAATACACCTTAAAAGCTTATCAATTCAAGTTTATATACCCTACCAATTAACTAAAAAAAATAAGTTAAACAGTGGGAACAATTTAAAGAAACATTCCAAAATTTATGTACCATACCTCTATTGCTTTTAAAAATCCTGTTAAATAAAATAAAGTAAGTATTAATCCATTTAAAACATGTAAGTTAAAACTTCAAGGTATGCCAGGTCAAGAATGATAATACATACTGTAATTAAAATCCTGTTGAGCTTCATTCTAAAAATCCTGGCTTATAATTTAACCATGGTTGAATACTAATATATTCCTTTAGCCCTGGGACATGAGAAGCATGTAGTCTTAAATGCCTTTTAATTTCTTTCACTTTAAGAAGTGTTCTAAGCCCCCCCTCCTTGGGTGTGTCATTACCTTATCAAGAATGGCAGCTTTAAACGTAGGATCATAGGATCATAGGAGGTTACTAGGCTATCAACCTGGAGGTCATTTCAAGCCTAGCCATTTCATCCCAATGTAACATCATAGATATTATAGTTAATACCCAGGACTGTATTTAGTAATGACTGCCTATGTTCAGGAGGGTTGTGGGCACTATCCCCAGCAAGAATTTAAGGTGCCCCATCCACTCATCCTGGTTCATGCTGAACAGAGTAATAGAAGTGCTCTGCTTCACCTGAATTGGCAGCCAAAGATGCGGCAGTCACTAGGAGACAAATCTGTCCCTCCAGCACATTCTATTCAAGTCACAGGCCATATTTAGGTCACTGGAATGGGTAGGTCTAGTCCCATTTGATTTACAGATCTGCAACAGATTCATTAGGACTGGGTCAGCCAGGCATAAGTTTCCCCTAAGAAGTCTACACGATGCAGAGTATAGTGACAGGGATTTTAGTTGGTCTGTGTAAAGCATGTGCTGGAGTCCCTTGATCTTCTTTGTTAAAAGCCATTAAGGTCTCTCCAGTTTCTGCAGGTGCTTTGTATGGTACATGCCAAAAGAGGCATTATACTCAATTATGGGCCTGATTAGTAATGAATATAGAGGGGTTAAAACCTCATTTGCTCTAGAGGTGATACTTTTGGAAATCATGTATACTATGTAGAAGGCATTCCTTACTACAGTTGACACATGGTGGTCAAAGTTAAGGTCGCAGTCTACTTGTGATCCTAGATCTCTTACCACTTTGTAGTGGTTGATAGTGTGAAGGGACATTGTTTTTACCGAATGGAATGATTCATAGGTTCATAGGTAGGTACTAGATTATTGGCCCTAGGGCCTATATAAGCCTAGCCAAATGGTACCCTGGCTTTTGCCACCCAACAAAATTATTTGCCTGTGCCTTTGTCAAGCAGAGCCATAGAAGTCATCCCTGGGGTGAATTTCCTATCTCCCATCCAATCATCAAGATTTTTCTTGAAGAGTGCTAACGAGGAGCTTTGTTTGATATAGATAGGTAGTTTGTTCCAGAGTATGGGAAGTCTCTGGGACAGGAATCTATCCCTCCAGCATGTTCTGTTTATTGTGGTGTAATGGGAACATGATCTTACATTTTTAAAATGAGCATTGCTCTCATTTCACTTTCCTATATCATAATAGTGTTTGTAGATCTTTCTTTGAAGGAACCTCTCTTTCTTCCCAATATAGAAGCTAGGATATTCCATACATTTAGCAAGATGAATGATTCCTTTAGACTGACAATTCCCTTTTACAAAATACACATTAGAACCAATCCCATTATCCAGTTTTAAGCTACTAGATTCTAGAAAGTAAGTGAACTGGGACCACATCTCACACTTCTTCGGTCCTTGCTTATTTTTACTGTAATCATCCTGGGCACTCAACCATTGCTCAAATCTTCCCTTCAAGTTTCTCCCTGTCTTTTGGATAATGAAGGGTTCACCCCCTAAAAGTTGATGTATTTCAGGATACACTCTCAGAATGTTCCAGCTTGATCGTATTATTTTCTTAATTTCCCCTGACAGACGTCCATATTCCACCAATAAAGCCCTATCAAAATTCCTTCCTATTTTATTTTGGACTGTTGGTGGCAACCCTATACCCAGTAGGAGTTTATATTTAAGCCTCCATTGGGATTGAATGCAACATTGAATTTCATTAACCAAGTTGGGGGGGGGTAACCCCTAGCCAGGAACATGTCCTCTACAATGTCCAATTCACTAAGTAGATCTAATTGATGTGAAGTCATCCTAGCAACTCTTTTGCATTGCTCCATAGCTAAACTTCTCTTTTGATACACGGATGGCAACTTCCAAAATCCAAATAAGAATTACTAAAGGTGGGATTTCTAAAAATCGTAGATTTAATTCCACTTCCAGTTTGTGTAATAAGTGTGTCCAAACAGTTAATTTTGTCATAACTAAAATTGAAGGTAAACTTCAAAAAATCTGAGGTGCCATTCAAATAATTTACAAAATTCACTATATCTTTTTCCATTCCATTCCAAAGGATAAAAATGTCATTCAAAAACCTGACATATAACTTAACAAAAGCCTGGTATTTGGACCCAAAAATACAAATTGTCTCCCAATCTAGCAAAACTAAATTTGAATATATGGGGACACAAGAGGTCCCCATAGCTACTCCTCTTTCTTGCTTATACAATTCCCCCTCGAAAAAAATAAAATTGTAATCTAAAACCAAAGACTTCATTTCAAGGATCAAATAAATTTTGTCATTAGTGTAATTTGAAAACCTTCTCATTTTTAAAAGCAGTAGAGATATGTACATTTTGGAATGTTTCTTTAAAGTGTTCCTACTGTTCAACTTATTGGTTTATTGGTTAATTGGTAGGGTATATAAACTCAAACTGATAAGGTTTTAAGGTACATTCTGATGAAGTCCTAGATAATAGGACAGAAGGGCTTAATACTTGTTTTATAATTTCCTTCTTGTTTTTATTTATTATTCTTAATATTAATAAACAGTGTGTGAAGGGTCAGAAGTGTTATTTTTTTCTGTTGTGGGCATCCAGTTCTTTTAGGAGTTTTTTAAGTCATTTGGTTTAATTTATATTTATTTATTTTTATTTCATTTTACATTTGTTGACCAGGCTAGTCCAACTGGATATATGTCCATTTTCAGTGGAGGCCTGGGGAGAAAAGCTCCAACAAACAAAAACGCAGTATATTTATAATATGAGATATTTACAAATACAGCTAAATTTACAGATACTTATCCCATTCATTACATTTTGTTGCATTTCTGTAAACAGAATCATGGTACATTTCAGCTATGGTTAGCCATTCAAATATTTCGCTAATAAAAATTTAATATAAGAGAATACTTTCTTTGTAGTTAACAGAAACGTAGGTAGCTATATACACTCTCTTAGTAGTTAACAGAAATGTAACTAGTTTATGCAGGTATGGAGATAAATACTTTGAGAAAACAGAGGTAGTTAGGGTTAGAACAAGGGTATAGCCATTGTGATTTAAGGTATGGCTTCAATTTGCTTTTAAATAATGTTTTAGAGGTAATGGTGGTTAGGTCTTTTGGGAGGGAGTTCCAGGTTTTCCCCACTGTAGGTAGCTATATACACTCTCTTAGTAGTTAACAGAAATGTAACTAGTTTATGCAGGTATGGAGATAAATACTTTGAGAAAACAGAGGTAGTTAGTCAGGGTTAGAACAAGGGTATAGCCATTGTGATTTAAGGTATGGCTTCAATTTGCTTTTAAATAATGTTTTAGAGGTAATGGTGGTTAGGTCTTTTGGGAGGGAGTTCTAGGTTTTCCCCACTATATTGGCGAACAAGGAGTCACCAGCCAAGTTGTTTGCTTTACCTATTTGTACAAGTAGTTTATTTGATGAGTGTAGGGTCTTGAGGTTGTTATAGGGGGTGATTAGGTTAGCAAGTATAGGTGTGTTAGTAGGTTGGTACAGGATTTTGTGGGCAACTTTTAACTGGTTGAATAGTATTGTATTTGGCAGTTCTAGCCATCCTAGCTGTTTAAGATTATCACAATGATGAGCTCTGAAGGCAGACCCAGTTGCAAATCTGGCAACATTATTGTAGGAGATTGCTAGCTTATTGATGTTGTTTTTGCATAGTTTTGTATATATAAGCGAGGCATAGAGACGGGTAGAGATTAAGTGGGTATGGGCAATGGTGGTCCTGGCTAGTGGAGTCAAAAAGGATTTAATCCTGTATAGGGATCCTATTTTTTTGTTGACTGTTTTTATAGTACTATTAATATGGAAATCAAAGGTAAGGTTGTTGTCAATTAGAACCCCAAGAAGTTTAGTAGTACAATCAGGAGATATAATAGTGCCATTGCTAGATGTGACAGTAAAATTAAGTGGGGAGGCCCTACGGGTACAAGTAAATAGTAACAGTTTTATTTTTATGGGATTCAGAATGAGGCATTGATGTAAAAGCCATTTCTTGACTGTGTTAAACATATTTCAGGTTATGGACTGTAGGACAGATGGTGAGGTGGCAGAGCATATTAACATGGAATCATCTGCATATTGGATACAAGTAGCTTGAGTTATAACAGAATATAGGTCATTTATAAAAATAAAGAATAGGAGGGGGCCTAATATAGAGCCTTTAGGGATGCCAAGGGCAATTGGGAGGTGGGAGGATAAGTTGTTCTCCCATAGGACAGCCTGCTGCCTGTTGTCTAGGTATGATTGGAACCATTGAATAGCCAGTGTGTCTAGAGACAGGGTTTTGAGAATATTAATGAGTAAGTGGTGGTTAACCATATCGTGAGAATATTAATGAGTAAGTGGTTTTAACCATATTGCGAGAATATTAATGAATAAGGGGTGGTTAACCATATCATGAGAATATTAATGAGTAAGTGGTAGTTAATCATATCATGAGAATATTAATGAGTAAGTGGTGGTTAACCATATCATGAGAATATTAATGAGTAAGTGGTAGTTAACCATATCGCGAGAATATTAATGAGTAAGTGGTGGTTAACCATATCGTGAGAATATTAATGAGCAAGTGGTGGTTAACCATATCGTGAGAATATTAATGAGTAAGTGGTGGTTAACCATATTGTGAGAATATTGAGTAAGTGGTGGTTAACCATATCGAAGGCTTTTGAAAGATCAATAAAGAGGGCTGAGGATAAAGTGCCGTTGTTGCGATTCTTATTAATACAGTCTGTGAAAGATAAAAGAGCAGAGATGGTGCTATGAAATGGTCTAAAACCATGTTGGCAGTTGGCTAGTAAGTAGTTTTCTATTAGGTGGTTTAACAGCTGCTTATGAATGCATTTCTCCATAATCTTTGCCAGTGGGGATAATATGGCTATAGGTCTATAATTTGATAATTTGTTGGAGTTACCACCCTTATGCAAGGGGATAATGTGTGATATTTTCCAGAGTAATGGGATAGTTCCTTCAGTAATAGTTCTATTAATCAGGATGGAAATTGGGAAGGCTATTGCTTTTGCAGCTTTTTAAAGGTATTCTGCGGGTAATATGTCTGCAGAGAGGGTGGTAGGTTTAAGCTTATGTAAAAGGGTGCAGACAAGGGATATAGGGACAGGTTGAAAGTGAAATGATGGGGGTGCATTAGTGATGGAGGTGGTTGATGATGATGTATCAGGGGATAGCTGATTGGCAAGAGATTGAATGGTCTCTGTGGAAAAAGTGTTAAAGGTATTGGCTATTTGATTGGGATTGTCATGATCAGAGTCTAAAGGGATGGGTGTGACTGAATGACCTGGCTGTAAGAGTTTATTAATGCCTGACCAGAATTTTTGTTGTTTATTTTGGTGGGTTTGTTGTAGCTCAAAGTAAAAATTCCTTTTGTCTAACAATATGGCTTTTTTTGTTTCATTTCTAAGCTGTCTAAACTTTAATTGATCTACAGGGTTTTTAGTAGAATGCCAGTTTGCCCACAGTTTGTTTCTAAGGAGGACTTTTTGTTTGGTAGTTTTTGGGAGACATGGGGCTGGTTTAGTCCTGGCTCTAATTGTACGTGTTGGGGCTTGGTAGTCTAAAATAGCTAAGAATTTAGAATTAAAGTATTTTACTGGTTCATCTAGAGGTAGGTTTTTCAGGGGAGACCAATCACATGCCAGAAGTTCCTTTTGAAAGCTGTCGGGTTTAAAATAATTTTTGGTCCTTATTGTCATGTAGGTCATTGGGTTTGGAATGTCACTCATATCTGATTAGGAAGGTCAGTGAATGGTCACTTATATCTTCGGGGAGGGTTCCTACTTTGTAAGTTTGGTGGTGACTGTTTATGAGAATCCAATCTAAGGTGCTTTCCTTGCCATTAAGTTTATTGGCCCTTGTAGGGGATGTAATGGTTTGGGTAAAACCATATAGGTTAATATGAGTAGGTGGCTGTTCTGAGGAACAGCTCTTCCAGTTGATATTAAAGTCGCCAAGCACTATGGTTTCTTGTGGGTAGGTATTAGATAGCCAACTAAGGATATCCTCTAGGGTGCTAGAGTTATTACCTTGGGGAAGATTAACACAGATGATGTAGATGGATTTACGTTTATTAAGTTTTAATTTGGAAATAAGGATTTCAGCCTTATTTATTAGTGGAGGTTGAGAATATATAGGGGTCACCTGTAGGCCAAATTTATATAGAATAGATACTCCACCACCCTTCTTAGCTTTATGGTCTAGCCTCAGGATATTGTAATCAGGTAGAATAATCGCATTATCTTGTGTTGCATTTTTGAGCCATGTTTCAGTAAGACATAGGATGTCAAATTAATGTACATCCATGAGTTCATGTAGGTGGGCAACTTTATTATTTATGCTAAATATATTGAGATGAGCTATCAAGATTGAGTTAGAAGGTCTTGCTAGCAATTGTATGTTAGCAGGAATCTGGGTGTGGGTCAATGAAGTTGGTAGAGGTTGGTCCAGGGTTTGGGAGGATATCACCATCTATTAAGGGGTGAAATTGTACTCTTTTTGTAAGTTTTAAGAGTCTACATGTTAGATTATGGAATTTCCTAGTTCTTGGACTATAGAATTTAATGTGAGTCAAACAACGATACTTAGCTGGTAGGTAGTTTGTTGTGGTGGGTGTATATGTATTGCTAAGAGGGACTTCAAGTATTGGTGTAGAGGTTTGCCTTATGGAGTAATAAAATCCTAGGCAGTTAAGGTATTCATAGAATGTAAGTAGGTAAGGTATGGAAAGGAAAGGTAAGAGTAGAATTAAGAGAAGGACCTTAGGGAGGGGTGAGCTAGATGTAGGTAGCATAATGCAGTAGTAGTTATAGGTTAGTATTGAGGGTAAGTTCTAATTCAGGTTTGTGTGTAACATAATGGTAGTGGGTTATATCACTTTAAGGAGGTGGGTCCTGTGAGTGATTGTGTGGATGGGGGAGTGTGGTTTAGGGAGGATAAATATAGAGGTACTGGGGGGCAGGTAAAATAAACTGTTTTTCAGCACAAGTGCAGTAACATATGGTTTACAACAAAAGAGAGAACTTCTGTAGTATCAGGAATCTTTGGAAATAACTTCACAACCTTAAGAAAAGTTCCCAAATACAGAAAAATGTATACAAACATAGGAAACCTTCTACAAACGCAGAGGAAATTTGCAAAACTTAGAAGTATTTTGGCAACCTCAGAACCACTTTTGCAGTATTAGAGAAGGTTAGGAGATGTGAGAATACTGTTAAAATGACCTAAAAGCAGTACAGTAACAAACAGATGGTATTTCTGTAATAAGTGCAGGCTGAAAAACAGTGATAAATTGAGCCAAATCAATAAATGCATCTAAAACTAGTGATAAATTGAACCAAAGCGATAAATTCAGCACAGAACTGTTACTGTTAAATAGCAGTGAGATATAGCAAGTCCATAAAAAATACTTATATAAAATTTGTAGGTCCACAGATGGTTTTAGATGTAGTCAAATGTCTTGTAGTCACAGGTGTCTAAGCCAGGAACAGGGATGCTTTGAATAAATGAGCACAATCTCACAAAATGTAATTCTTTTATGCCAGCAGGATGAAAGATGTTTACATAGTTCATCCCACAGGCCAATCAGATAAAGACACAATAAACTTTCCACCAGCAGTTTCCAATTTGGATGCATTGAATTCAGCTCTGCTCCCACCAGAATACAGAATAAAACCCTGCTGCTGAGTTTTCCTGATTGTCGAGCCAGCCTATAAAGCTCAGACATCTTCCTTGTATGCTTTAGTACAAGTGGATGTGCTAGTATAAAGGGACATGTATAGATACACCAAGACTCAGAACTTTCTTGCTGCTAGTCTGCATATGTAGACCTCTGTCAACATCATGTGTAGTCATGCATTACAGATTGCTTCAGCAAAGAGACTCTGGTAAATAAGTACCCTGTTGGAGATCCTTCCTCTTTTCACAATTTTTTTTGTCAGATGTTTTTATGCACTGGGTCACAGCAGGTCAGCTGAGGAGGGAAGATAGAGCAAAATCCTATTATTTACTAATAATATTTCTTGATGTTTTTGTTACCATTTTGAATCATAAGATGAATTTATCCACAACGCTATATCTTTTACAGTTGTTGAATACAACTGAATATCAAGAAATCCTATTCTACCATTATCTCATCCTTTTCCATGCCAGTCAAAGGAAACTCTTAGTTTATTAGGATGACAAAAAAAAAATAAAGTAGAATATTATTTATCTTCTTTATCAATTTTTCTGATGGAGATAGTACAAAAGATTGTAAGACAAAAAATATTTTAGTGGGAATTACCATCTTAATAAGAATTAATCATTCCTCCATGGTAAATAAGAATTTGTTTCAATTTGTGACTAAAGTTAAAATTTTATCAACAACCTATTGAAAGTTTGTATCATTTCTTTACTATTAGACATAATGGTTATACTAAAACATTTAATTTGATTGTTATTCCAATTGAAGTTAGGATATGGTTTGTATGACTTTACTTTTTTTATTAATTAATAATGTACTTGTTCTATTATGATTAAATATTACGTTTGGGATTTCTTCAAAGTGACTCATAGAACTAATTATATGTTCTAATACAGTTTCTGTTTATTCTGTTGTCAGTAAAACATCATTAGCGAAGAGTTGAATCTTTAGTTCAAAAACTTTTTTTGATTTTGGTACCATTAATGTTTTTATTGGATCTAATATTATTAGCAAAGGGTCCTATAGCTACTGCAAAAAGTAAAGATGATAATGGACAGCCTTGTTTTGTGTCTTTTTGTAATTTAAAGGAATTACAAAGAAAATAACCTATTTTAACATAAGCATAAGAGTTATTGTATAACTTAGAAATTAATGCAATTAGCTTAGGTGAGAACTTATATACTTTAAGTGTTTTAAACTGGTACCATACATCTGAACTATCTAGATTTTTGCAGAATGCCCAGATTTTTGTCTCATATTTTTGGTCTATTCCTCATACAATTTGTGTTTTTTTGGCAAATCATTGAGATGATCTGAAGCTTGAAGTCCCTAAATAATGACATACATTTAAGTTTTAGACTTCAAATCCTTCAGAAAATGTATATTAACAGAAACCCTGTTACTCTAGCAATGTTCTAAGTTGATAAGAGTACTGTTTAAAAATCTGTCCCTTTTTTGGGGAGCCTTTGTCACCCTATTTTGTCAGGCTTCTTTCAGATTTCTTGCACTAAGAGGTTGCGAGGTATAACAGGCATGACCAGTTAATCGAGTCAAAAACCTTATCTAAATCAAGACTAATAATAGAAACTTCATTTTTATTTTTATTTGCATACTCTATTAATGTATGTATTCTTATTATACTATCCGTTACTTGTCTATTTAAAATAAACCTAGTTTGGTGATTGTTAATTAGTTTAGGTATAAGTAGATTAATTCTGTTGGCCAAAATGGACATGAGCATCGAGTATAGTTTTTTGGGTGATGTACTATTTTGGATTGAATAATATTTTTTGCTCTCTTGACACTAAAAAGGAGTTGGGAGTTTTCCAGCCAGGTTTCAATTGAATAGAAAGATTGCTGTGTATGATTTTGAAGAGTAAAGATGTCTTTTACAAGTGCATATAATTGTTGAGTCATTAACATATTGGAATATTGTGGCATGCTTGGATGAAGTATACAAGTCATTTATAAATAGGTTGACCAGTAAGGGGCCTAAGACTGAACCTTGATTCACATCAAGGGACATGGGTAAGTAGGAGGAATAATCATTATCCCATTTAACAGCCTGTTGCATGCTTACCAAATAGCTGTGGAACCAAAGGAGGGTGGAGTCAGTGAGGCCTAATGATGAAAGTCCGAGTAGGAGTTTTTGGTGACTGTCAGTATTGAAGTCCTTTGATAAGTCTAGGAAGAGAGCAGATACAAAGTCATCAGAATTTTTATTCTGGTTAACTGTATTAATGAAACTGAGTAAGGCTATAGTGGTACTGTGATGGGACCTGAAACTGAGTTGAGATGGATAAAGGAGATTGGGTTGCAGAATAAATTTAAGAAGCTGAGACTAGATATACTTTTCCAGGATATTGAAAGAGGTGACAAAATAGCAATGGGTCTACAGTTGTGAGGTCAGTGGAGGTGCCACCCTTATGCAAGGTATGATGAAGGACTTTTCCACAATTATGTCACATTGTTTTCATTCCTTGGTGGTTTATTAGGATGGGTACTGGGTATGCCATTGAATCTGCAGCAATCTAAATGTAGTGAAGTGAGAGCTGGTCAGGGACCAAAGTGGTGAGTTTTTGTTTTTGAAGGCATTTTTTGAAAAGGTAGGTGTGGACTGACTTAAAGGAGAACGAGTTGATTATTTTAGTTGTTTGGGATAGTGGAGCTAGGTTGTTGGGTATAACAGTTTTGATTAGTGAGGCTAGCCTTCCAACAAAATGAGAGATGAAATCTGAGGAAATAAAACAAAATGAGAGATGAAATTTGAGGAAATACTTCAATTTTAGTTTGGGAAGGTTGGAGTAGGTTGTATGGGTTTGCTTGGTTTGAGTAAGCTATTAACAGATGATCCGAAAGTTTTTGGATTTGACTTATCGTTGCTCTGGAATTTGGCATAAAAAAAAATTCTTATCCAGTCTTATGCTATATTTAACCTGATTTTTAGTTGTCTGCATTATTGCATGTTGGAGGGTATTTTACTTTTCAGGCAATTTCCAAGCATTTTCTCTTTCATTCAGGAACAGTTTTGTAATTTTGGAAAGTCAAGGAGCAGGTTTGGCTTTGATTCATTTGTTCAGACTGGAACTAGTCTATTGAATATGTTTAAAAATAAGGATTTTATAATGATGAAGCGCCAACTTTAAAAAACATGATTTATATGTTTGAAAAAAATCTTTTTAAGTTGAAATGTTTGCAGATTGACAATATATACTTGCATTGTTGCCTTAAATTAAAAGTGGTCCCACAGGGACTAAGCATTTATAAATACCCTTTTGGTATAGCTTACATTGAAGAGGCCTTGAAAGAGTTTCATTCCTTCTTTGATGAATGTGGGTTGGAGCTTATAAGTAAACTGTTTAAATACAATGATATAGCTTTGGCTGCTCTATATAAACAAGTGGAAATGTTGAATGATTACATTTTAAAAGATTTGTTATTTGCTGAATAGGAACAGCTATATAAAAAAGTTTTGTTTAGGATTAATAAAATAAGTAATAACATATTTCTTAGGAAACAGAAACAGTTTGCTAGGGACAAACAACAATATGCTGAAGCTTTAGTTTATCCAGGTCCATATAAAAATAATTCTTATAATAAAAATAGAAATAATAATGAAAATGTAGGGATTCCCATAGAAGTAAGGGATACCCAGTATAGAAGGGATGAGAGGGTTGATTTTACCCCAACTAGGCGGCTTGATGAATTGGATTCATTTTCTGAGCACAATGGTAATTTTTTAGTGGTAAGAAGGTCAGAAATGTTGGCCAGCAGAACCAGATACTTTCCAGACCTGGATCATCACCCTGCTCACATGGACATGGGGGAAAATCAGGGGTGGAAAAAAGTAGGAAAGAAAGTGAAATAGTTTTTGCTGCAGATACTGATGGCATAGTAAGTGAATATAAAGGATTTAAGATATTTAATTATACATCTTTAACCCTTAATAAGGAATACTTTAACCTTTTTTCAAAAAGCTTTAAGTTTGTGTCATCAAGTTATGGGGACATAGCAAATACTCTAGTTGACCTCAAACTATATCTTAGGAAATTGAACCTGGGTATGGTTTTCAAAAAATCTGAGGTTGTAGAGAATTACTGCCACACTGGATTAACTAGGAATAGTATTATTAATCCTCCCCTACACCTGGCCTTAATGTTGTTTGAAAAATGTGTCACTGAAGAAATATATGAAGCATTTAAAAGAAATGGGTTTACCTCTGAACCTCATAATTTAGATATAGGCGAAAAGATGTTACTTAATTATTTGAAGTTTCAAACTGAAATCCGCATCATGAAGCCTGACAAGGGAGGGGGTGTGGTGCTTTATGGAACTGAAGAATATAATAACTCAATAACAAAAATTTTGCTTGATATTAATACTTATTCCCCAATATCTAAGAATGAAATCATTATAGCATATGGTAGAATTGATTTTCTATTAGAGGAATATTTGTTAGAAAATCGGATAGATGGTAAAACATATTATTACCTTAAGCAAATGAACCTCATTATTCCTAATATTTTTGGGGTACCAAAGGTACATAAATGTGTCAGGGAGCCACCTTTTAGACCTATTGTGTCAGCTAGGAACTCTAAAACTCATCCATTAGCAGTATATGTTGATCACCGGACCAAGGAAATTATAGTTAAGACAGATCATTTAATAAAAGACTCATGGGAGTTTTTGAGTAAGTTAACCAAGGAGGTATGGAAGAAGAGTTATAGTTTTCTCACCATAGACATTAAGGATCTATTCACTAGTATTCCGAGACATGAGGGACATGAGTTCTTCAGTGATACCATTAACAAATACTCTAGTATGTCCAAAAATCAAATTCAGTTGATTCTTGAATTAATGGAAGTGGTTTCAGACAATGATTATATATGTTTTCAGGGTGAACACTACCAACAAATTAGTGGGGTAGCAATGGGAGCAGCTTGTGCTCCCATCTACACAAATTTGGTAATGTTGGAGTGGGAGCATAAATATGTTTTTAATAGCCCATACATTAATAACAATATACGTCTTTATTTGAGATTTTTGGACGACATATTTGTTCTATGGGAAGGTAGTTATGATACCGTGGAAACGTTTATGCAATATCTTAATGAATGTACCTCCTTTTTTAAATTTACACATACATGGGATAGAATTAGCATTAACTATCTTGACATCACTATTTTTCAAACTAGTGATGGGTTTAAATCCAAAATTTTTAGAAAACGCTCATGGTGTAATAGTTACTTGCATTACACAAGTAATCATCCCATGTTTCAGAAAAAAAGTCTTGTTCTGATACATTCACTGACATTATAAGGACCAATTGGAGTATGTTAAAAACTAGAAAATAATTGTATGAAGTAGTGGGGAATGAACCCATATTTTCCTTTAAAACAGGAAAGAATTTTAAAAGAATATTTGAACAAAAGGAGATACCGAAGAGTTTAATATGTAAGGCAACTAGTTCCTGTGGTAACTGAAAACAGTGTTCACACATTATTAAGGAGGACAGTATACATTTACAGAATGGTATGAATAGTATAGTGAGGTTCTGCAAAGGTAATTGTAACACCAAAATGATTGTGTACTTGGCCATTTGTGGAAGGTGCCCTGCATTCTACATAGGCAAGACGGAGAGGGCCTTGAAGGAAAGAATGTATGAGAACTTTAATGATGTTAGGATTAAGAAGGAGACTAGTGTGCTGTACAAACAGTCTATTGAATGTTCTTCTCCTTTTTTTAGTGGTTTTAAATTTGGGATTATTGATGTTGTGAAGACTAATCCCGGGGGGGGGGGGGTGTTAAAAATGCATTGCTTAATAGGGAATTAAAGTGGCAGCTTAGGCTAAAATCTAATATTTTTCATTGTCTGAATGAATACATTACTATTAAACCTGTGTTAATAGCCAAAGCAACAAAAATTTAAATTAGTATATTTTTCATATTGTTTATATTTCTTACACTTTTTATACTTTGGTATATTTTTTATTTTTGTGTATATATATTCATGATGCATTTTTTCAAAGTCACAAAGTTTTAAAGTTTTAGTATGCATACATCCTTGGTATATGCATGTGTTCTGCATTTTATTTGGACCCATGTGTCTTTAAATTTTAATTGCAGTTAATTCTTGACTGGTATAAAAGAAATGAGTTGTACCGTTGTGTTATCTGATGAAGTATTGTACACAAGATGAAAGCGCATATCCAAGTTGGTTATTAAAGTTTTTGCTACCTTTGTGAGTTCGGACCACTGTTGCTGAGTATTTACAATTATTTATTTGTTTTATGTTTAAGAATGTGTTATTAACTTTAAAGAGTGTGTCATCCAAGGGAATATTTTTGAGTATATTCCAGTTTTAGTCCTTCTGGACATTGATAAAGGTTTCAGTCTGAAAACTGGTTAGGTTTCTACTCTCATTATTCTGGTATTTAGTTAGTGTATGGGTTTGATGTGTAATTATATATGTGGAAAGGTGATCACTTAAAGAGTTTGGTAATGTTCCATAGGGTGAATATGTTTCTAGTTGTGATGCAAGTACCCAGTCCAAGGCAGTTTCCTTTAAACTATATATCTTATATCTTGTAGGGGAATTAATTAGTTGAGTAAAGCCATATAGTTGAATGCTATTTGTTGTCAGAGTTTAAGGTAATCCATTCAGTCTTAGCATTGCCAAGGATTATAGTTTCCTGGTATATGTTGGTGAAGAGTTAGTATAGGATGCCCTATAGAGTAGGAGTATTGTTTCCTGGGTGGACTATACAAACCTGCTATGACTATTCTTTTCTGGGAGCTGAGTTTGAAGAATGTTATGGCCTCTAATTAGCCTGGTCCTTTGAAGCTCCACCTTTGCGAAAGGGAAAGACTGTTTCTGTTCTCCATTCATCTGGTTTGAAGCCTGTTTTGAGGCTCATATTGAATAGCTTCTGTAGGAGATCAAACATGTCATGGTATGTTATTTGGTCCCATAGATGTAGAGTGTTCTTGGCCTTAGGTACTAGTTTGAGCAGATGTTCTTGGGAGATTTGGAAGCATGTAGATGTGGGTATTTGATCTGAGAATATTTGAGGGGAGTGAATTTGAGCTAAATATGTCTGCTAGTCGACTGAATACATCCTCTGAGTCTGAGTGTGTGATGTTCCCAACTACCCTCACATACATTCTATAGTTATATATTCAGTTTCTTAAATCTAACTACACTTATTCAAACCACCAGCACAAAACATAATTACATCAGTTCCCAATCAATCCTTTCCTGATACTGCTTTGACTATGTTCCCATTACTGACCTTCTTCCTCCTTTCTTTATTAGCACATCTCATGATTTATCACTATATATACCATCACTGTGAACTACCCTGCTCAACCTCAGCCAGACCTCAACATGAAACAACATACACCAACTTATCCATCATTCTTTTTCTCTAGCAATCAGCCATTATAGATTGTTTTAAAATGAAGTACACATGTCTGAATCCCCATTCTGTCAAATCTAGCATTAAAATAAGAAATACATATAAATGGATATGTTTGTCTCACTATATTTATACAGTATTAAAACTTAGAGATGACAACTACCCCACTTGTTGGCCTATTCAACTTATTAAATGCCAGACCTTGAGTACTTCACCCTCAAATTATACCACATGCAACCATATACACCTAAGAATATTTCACATCAGTCTAAGGAGTATCTGTAATAAGATCACAGAGGTGCATGCCTGAGTAGTCCACCTCTCTCCAGACATAGTTGCTAATGAAACCTGAATGAAACAAGAAATAAAACATAAAAAATCCTATCACCAGGTTTTAATACTCTCTTGCTAGACAGATAAAACAAGAAAGCAGGAGGGGCAGCCATAATTTACAAATGCACTTGAATTAGCCGCCAACAATACCAAAATACCTACATTTGATAATGTAATTATAGACCCATAAGCCTGACCAGCCTCACTTGTAAGGCTATAGAAAGGTTCATTATGGAATTAATAAGTAAGTATATAGATAACTGACATGCTCTTGACCCACCCTGTTTGGAGCAATCAAGGGCAGGTCCTACCTACTTTACCAGGTCATCTTCCTTGAAAAGATTACTGAAGCAATGGAAAAGAGCAAAACAGTTCAAATGGCATATATAGATTCTGCAAAGGTGTTCAGCACCATGCAGCACCAAGGTGTCATAGATAAACTCTTCCAGCTAAATATCAGTCCCTATATAACTCATTGAATAGCATATTGGCTCATAAATAGAACCCAGGAAGTTAGGGTAGGCAGCTCTACCTCCTCCAAATGACTTCTTACTAGCAGTGTACCCTCTCAGTTTTCAGTCTTGAGGCCACCCCTCTTTTGCATTTATCTCTTAGAGTTCAAAACTAATGCTAAGTATTTGTGGATGATCAATGAGTGCCAAATTGGTGGCATCATAAATTCCCCAGAGGACACCATGATCCTCCAAGATGACCTGTTCTAAGAATAGCTGGTCTCAAAACAGTAGACTAAAACTAAATGCCAAAAAGTGTTTAACTGTATCCTTCAGCAAGCATGGATCCCCTGGGAAGTATCTGATTGACAATACACCCCTGAAAGTTTATCACATGATTAAATTTAGCAATGTGTATGAACAATCGACTGTCCTTTGATCACCACATATCCACTGCCGTAAGAAGTTATTTTTCATTGCACATCATATATCTAAAGGCATTGCATCCAGGTCCAGGAATATAATCATTCCATTATACCTGGCACTCATTAGGCTGACCATTGAGTATAAAGCCCCTTTTGGCATGTACCTTTCCAAACACTTGTCACAAGTGGAAAGACCACAACGTTTTCTCACTAAAAAATCAAGGTCTAAATCATAAAGACTATGTAGACCATCTCGTAGCCTTGTACCTCTTCTCAGTATCATACAGACCACTGAGAAATGCCCTCTGTCTCATGTATACATCTGTAACAAACCCTATTCTTTAAGACCTATTACACATTCACATGTCCAATGGTATCATAAACACCTGCTCAAAATAAACACATGTTTGAGGGATAAGTTTGCATAAATGGTTCCGCATGTATGGAACCTTCTTCCACTCCACATAAATCAAAGTACTTCCTGACTACATTCAAATGTAATTTGGATAAATGGATGGGTAACTGCAAATTAGCACACCTTTTCTTCGTTAATAGGGAAACATGCAAGTGTCCCAACGTATCTTTGTTTGGTCCATCTCTGGGTTATTTGCATGCAAAATATAAGGACTACAAACTACCATTGGGATATAACACTAGGCTTGTTAAGATCTCAGCGATCAATAACCTAGAAGGTACCTATGAACCTATGAACCTATGGGCACATGATGTGAAGCCGATTCTGTACAGCTGTAAATCACAATGAACATATAATAGCAATGTGACTATTAGTAACACATATTTCTATTGGAGGAAAAAACACTGTTTACCAGTTTTAGCACAGTTTTATATATAAAGTGTATGTGCTAAGTCTTTTTAAGCTTTTCTCCCCTGAGATGTACACATACATTAGGTAGCAGCTGACTTTTGTATTAGAGAAAAATTGAGCATTGTAGCCCCTTTATGAATATAGTTATTATAGCAACTGTGTTAAGTTCTCTCACAGGAATGCTATTTAGATTCATTGTGTATTCATGTGTTTACTTAGGGATTTTTTGTTCTCTTCATGTCAAATTACAATTGCTTTTAGATGAGATAAAATTACCAAGGCACTAATATTGTTAAAGCAGTGCTAAGAATGCAGAATTAGTTCATCTAGTTTGGAGAGTAGTTTGGGCATAATGTTTTTTCATCTTGCATCTTCAGCACTTAACTTTAGTTTCAAGTCACTTTTCAAATAAAATAAGAAAATGCTAAGAGCTAAATGTTTGATTAAATTTAATCTTAATTATTATTTCCTCAAAGCTTGACAGAAGCTCTACTTCCTACATTATAAATGTATCTTTAAAGCTTGTCTAGTACTTAACTTTAAACTTTAATCACACAGTTCCATTCATAAATACATAAATGCTATTTCCTTCCTGTTACAAAGACAGCTACATGCTATGTTTTGCCTTTAATGTACAGCCATTTATCAAGGGCAAGAGACTCTTTGATGTCTTTTTTTTTATTTTTTAACAAACTGAACAAGTTAGTCCTTAATGTGTTTCTTTGAAGTGCTAATGAAGCAATATCTTCTATAATGATGCTGTTTATGACAGTTAAATCCATTTGTTGTGAAATATTGTTCTGTCTTGATATTTATAGTAAAGGATTATGCAATACTTATGCAGTATCCCCTTAAAGGTTTGCATATTATTCTGTGATATTATCATGGACAAACAAATGAAGCTTAAGTTCAGACTTTGTTTTACATGCTCCTTTTTCCGTAGTGCTGTGTGGCCTTTACTAATGAGAAGAATGATTTGCATAGCTTGCCCCAGCATGCATGGCTGGTAGCATACAGAAGGATCCTTACACCAGAGCAATAAGCAACTCACATACATGATGTGCAGCAAAACAGAACGCTCTAGCTGTGTACCTCTACAAGCATAGTGTAGTGCAGTCTTGCAAATGAAGACATCAGAATAAAGTGCTAGGTGTAATTCATAATAAGGAAAAACAGGCATCAAAGTGTGGAGCCTCAGTGATGTAGTAATGTGTTCAAATGCACATGTCAACAAATGCAAAACCATTGCGAATGCACCAAGACTTGGTGCTGAAGTGATGCGCTCACCATGGAGGTGATGGTATGTCGACCAGTGATGAACCCTTCTGCAAAGTTGGGGATAATGACATGCAACATCACGGAAAGTGGTGTCTACAGAGACTATTAACATGTTCTGGTCAGATAAAGTAGTCACTTCTCCTAGCATTGCTGTGCAAGTGATGATCTTTTTCACCTAGAAAAGATGGTGAAGATTGTTACACCTTACTGGTATTTTTATACATTTTTGAATTAAGCCATGGTATTTGTTGCCATCATTTGCATAAGCATGCAGCTCTCATTAAGATGTTGACTTTCATTCATCTATTATTATGGAGTCATTTGCATGCAATACATAGTGCGCTATTTTACAGGGCTGTGAGGTCACCCTCACCCTGTGTATCTCCCAATCATCTCTTCACTTCATGATGCCAATCACTACACCGTGTGGTAATTATGTCTCAGTACACCTCACGGTGTTGTTCTGTGTACAGCTTCATCCCTGTACACAATTCTAGAACTTACAATACAAAGGCCTTCATATTTATTTATTTATTTGAATGAAGAGTGTTGTACCTGATGAGTAACAGACTGGTTTCCTCAATCCTCTGCAGTCTCTTCAGGGAATAACTTTGTTAGTATCTTCATTCACAGGATCCACTACTATATGAATTTGGGTGACTTTTTTTTATTTAAAGTTAAACTAAAGTATCATGTTTTGTTGAAATGCTACTGTAACATTAGTTGCTTATTTTGGGGTTCCCCTTTGTGGGTAATATTGTTTAGGTGTATTTATTTATTTTTGTTTACGGGGTTATTGCACTGACCAATATCGACCAGTTAGCCCAGGTGAAATGCAGAAACAATAAACAGAAAAAGATGTAAACAATAACAAAGTAGTTTAGACTAGTTACTCAGAAGAAATTATGATCTGTAGTGAGAGTAGGGAACAGGTGGAGGAGACCCTGGAGAGATGGAGATATGCTCTAGAAAGAAGAGGAATAAAGGTCAGCAGGACTAAGACAGAATATATGTGTGTGAATGAGAGGGAGAATAGAAGAATGGTGAGGATGCAAGGAGTAGAGGTGGCAAAGGTGGATGAGTTTAAATACTTGGGATCAATTGTTCAGAGTAATGGTGAGTGTGGAAGAGAGGTGAAGAAGAGAGTACAGGCAGGATGGAGTGGGTGGAGAAGAGTGTCATGAGTGATTTGTGACAGACGAGTACCAGTAAGAGTGAAAGTGAAGGTCTACAAGAGGGTAGTGAGACCAGCTATGTTATATGGTATGGAGACAGTGGCACTGAGAAAAAGGCAGGAGTTAGAGCTGGATGTGGCAGAGTTAAAGATGTTAAGATTTGCACTGGGTGTGACGAGGGTGGACAGTATTAGGAATAAGTATATTAGAGGGTCAGCCCAGGTTGGATGGTTTGGAGACAAAGCCAGAGAGGCAAGATTAAGTTAGTTTGGACATGTGCTGAGGAGGGATGCTGAGTATATTGGGAAAAAGATGCTAAGGATGAAACTACCAGGTAACAGGAAAAGAGGAAGGCCTAAGATAAGTTTTATGGATGTGATGAAAGAGGACATGCAGGTGGTTGATGTGACACAGCAAGATGCAGAGGACAGGAAGAAATAGAAACAGATGATCCACTGTGGCAACCCCCAACGGGAACAGCCGAAAGATGATGATAACTCAGAAGAAATGTACATATATATAATATATATATATATATATATATATATATATATATATATATATATATATATATATATATATATATATATATATATACACACACACATTCTAGTGAGCAGAGTATAATGCACAAATATGCACTATTTTCTAAAGTGGATCAACCTTTAGCAAATCTAAGATAGGAAGAGACCGGGAAAAGAGATAGGGATAGTATGTTAGGTGACATGTTTTGTGATGAAGCAGGAGCATTTGGCTTGGATGAAGAAGAGTGTTTTCAGGTGCACACTGAATTTGGAGTGTTGATTTACTTGAGCCAATGAGAATAGTTTGCCAAACAGTGGGCATATGAGAGGACAATGCATGTGTAGTGCTTGTGGAATTTAGTTCTAGGGGTAACAGGAGTTAGAGTAGCTTGTGAGTAGTGTCTCAGGTTGTAAGAGGATGATCTTCCATGAAGTTTATCTGCAAGGAGAGTAAATGTCTGGAAATGGAGTAGTTTGTAGAGTTGGGATCCTAAGAGTGGGTTAGAGCTTTGTGTTATGGGTAGCCATTTAGCTTTTTCTAGGGTGATACAGTGATGCTCAAAGAGTGGTGGGTTTGTAATGAACTGGCAGATGCTGGAAGAGATTTTCTGGAGAGTGGAAGTGTTTTTTTTGGAGGTAGAAGCAAAAATGGGAAGTCCACATTCAAGCTGCAAAAGGAGAATTCTTTTGCTGATAGCTGCTCAGGCTGGTTGAGATGGAAAAGGGGAGATTGTTTTGGCCTAGAAGAGAAGGGAGTTTAATTTCACTCTTACTCTGTCTATGTGGAAATTGAAGTTTAGAGACTGAGAAAGCCATAATCCTAGTTATTTGTAGGCAGAAGCTGTTTCTATTGAATGGATGTATATGTTAAGGAGTCAGGTGCTTGTTCAATTTTCTGTGGAGTTCCAAAAAGCATAGTTTTGGTCTTAGAAAGGTTGAGAAATAGTTTATGGTTGATATGCCATTGTCAGAGCTCATGTAAGCCAGACCAGATTTGGGGTTGAATGTTGGTGTGAGAGTGACATGAATAGTGAATGGCCAAGTTGTCAGCATATCAGGTATCATATGGGGAAAGTCACAAGAAAGTTTATTAATGAATATCGAGAAAAGGAAGGAGTCAATAATGAGTCCTTGTGGTCCACTTTTGGCTTCAGTTTGGTAATGGGTGCAGATTCTAATTAGCAGAGTCCTATTTTAACTCTGAAGTGTCTGTCAATTGGGAAGATTTTAAAACAGGGGTGATGTCTGAACTGATACCAATTTCAATTAGTTTGTTTGCCAATGAAGTGAAATGCCTTTTTCAGGCCTACAACTGGGTCACCTGCAAAGAGGCCTGTATCAATGTTTTGCAGGATGTCATCAGTTCAGGACCAACGTGCTGTCAGAGTACTTCACCCAGACCAGAACCCATGGTGTTTGGGGGACAGCAGGTGTTACTGTTGGATATATATCTATTGATCTATCTATCTATCTAGATACAGAAAGAGAACTGAGTGTAGACTATCTTTTCTATAAGGTTTTCCAGAGTTGGGAGGATGGATATAGGATAGAAGTGAGAGATATATTTTTGGGTGGTTTGCTTTGGAAGGAGTGTAATTAGAGCAATTTGTTTCCAAATTTGTGGCATGATGTTTTGTGTGAGACACATATTACATATGTGGGTGAGAGGAAGACATATATGCTCTCTGCAGTGATATATGAACCAGGGTTCATGTTGCCAGATACATGAAGAGTGTCAGTGGGAATATTTTCAAGGAGAATAGAGACTTCTTTCAAATATATGCATTTGAGGTAAAAGACATTTTTTTCTGTGTATATGAGCTTCATTTAATTTATCTATCTGTTTTCTCCTTTTGTTTTCTATCAACAGCTGTGTGGAAAGCGATTAAGGTATTCTCAGACTGGAATTACCTGAAAAAATACACAGTCACACTAACACAGAGTTCTTAGTTATACTGATATTTATCAGTCCAAGGCTAGGCACACTGGGCGGTACACAGTGCAAACCTGTCTTACAATATGTAGGTTAAGAGGTTACTTGTTTTTATAGAAGCAAAGAGTTACTGTACTGCATGCATTATTGGAAATCTGTGGATTGTCCTAACTCAAACTGCTACAAGTAGATTTGCATTCATGCAGTGCTGAATCATCTGTATTTACAACTATCAGGAATCTTAAATATATTGGCCATGTGTCTTGTGGTGGGCACAGGAGTACAAAGTATTTTGAGATGAAAGAACCATTTAAAGACGCTTCCCATTATTATATTATGTGGTCATCTTCACATCCATATAGTCAAGGAAAGCAAATGGAACTGCTTCACAGGTACGGCTTAACTCCCACTACTATCTTAACCTCTTTATCATTAAGCTACTATTGAAGCTGCACTTTCAAACTTCTTACATTAATAATGCATAGTATCTGCTACTCAACCTTGTTTTTTTTTTACTCCTGAATAAGACCCGTATAAGATCTTATGTTGAGGACTGATTTTTTTTTCCAATATTTTTATTAAGGATATAATAAGAGAATAAACACTATGTAATACATTGATTATACTGAATAGACAACTTTTAACAACAATGAAACTAAATCAATTATTCGCATTATTTACATAGGCCTGAAAAAATGTTTGAGTAGTACAAATATTTTACGAAAAAAACTTTTAGTGAAGCAAACAAATAATGATTAAACAGGGTTAAAAATCAGTTCAGAAAGTCTCAATTAGGTTTGAAACCTTTGTCCATGGATTGTTAGTAAAACTCCTTGGCTATATTCTAAGTTCTTTACTTCTGACTTCCTTGCTTATGGTTTCTTCTAGTAAGGAGAGAAATTCACAAATATTCAGAGAGGTGGTAGACATCCATTTCCTTGTAATATATTTCCTGGCTACTGCTAATATTGTCCACAATAAGTATAAATCTGATTTATTTAAATAAAATGTTTCATCAACATTAAGACAAATTAAAGTTTTAGTTAATGTGTACTTATATGAAAATAAAGTTGAAAGAAAATCATCAATATTTCTCCAAATATTCCTTAGTTTAGAGCAATTATAGAAAATATGGAACCAATCTGCATTACATGACATTAGGCAACTCCAGCAAATGCTGTTATTTGATTTTTTGAATTTAGCAATTTTGTTAGGAGTTAAAGATGTTCGGTGTAAATACTTCCAAGTAAATACACTCAAATATTGACCCCAAGAAGTAAATTTTACTGAAGATAGAGTTTTAAGTTTTTCTGTCTGAGAAAGACTATGAGGTAAGCCTTTAGTCATTGTGTTCCATTGCTTAGTTGTCAAACTGTTAATCATTAAATAATATTTCAGATATGTGAGTGATTAAGGGAGGTTGATCTAAATATGAAGAGTTCTGAATAATTCTGTATAAGTCTTGAGAATAAGCAAGTACACTTTATAGTAATAACCAAACTTGTGATGATAAGTTATCTTTTATAATTTGCTGAAGTTGTAAAGTTTCCAAGTCTTTAATACATTATTTCCAACAAATAAAATTTTTAGTTTCTCATTCATTAACGATGTTAATGTGAAGTTTATCAGGGAATTTGTTTGTGATTTTAAAAGGGATCATTAGGTCAAATCAGGATTTGATATCTGCATTTGAATATATTATTTTTCCTAATGTTGTTAATAATGTTATTTAGATAGTTTAGTTTCATGGGTTTGTTACATTATATTGAACAGTGTGACTAAGAAGAAACCAGAACTTATTGGAGGGATGTTTGGAGGGAATTTTACATGACCTTTAGTTTTAATTCTGTATTATAGTTATTTGGAGATCTTTCCAATTTGAGTTTTAATTTGAGTCAATCCAATTTAATGTGCTTTTAACTAATGATGCTTTGATATAGGTTTCCATGTCAGGGAATCTTAAACCACCACCATCCCAAGATCTAATACGATGCGTATACGCAATCCTATTTTTGTTATGGGTACCATAGGAAGTTTAATAAAGTTTTATTTACGAGTTTAATATAATTCTTCCTAGGATGGGTTTCTAGAGCCAGAACAAAATATAAAATTTTGGAAGGAGAGTCATTTTTAACAATTGCAGTCTGTCCTCGAATGAAGAAAACATATTGTTCCAGCTACTTATGTATGTATTTACCCGAGATATTATGCTTTTATAATTTGTTTCTCTTGTTTTTTCCAAGTTTTTTTATAATGTTATCCCTAAGTAGTTTAGTGTATTAACTTGTTCTCCCATAATGCTTTGGTTAACTAGTTGAGATTTCCCTTTGTCATTAAGAATGATATGTTTACATTTTTGATTATTAAAGTGGAGGCCTGAAATTTTTTGAAAGTTATTTATTATTGTGTCTAGTTCTAATAATTCTTGATTTGACTTAGGTAAGGTAAGCAGAATATCATCTGCAAATAGCTCAATTTTCAGTTATATTGATTATAAACATTAATGCCTTTGATTTCTTAATTATTTCTTATTGATGATGCTAATATTCCTATGACAAGGGCAAATAATATTGGGGATAAAGGGCAACCTTGTTTGGTGCCTTTGGTTATGGGGATGTACTTTAAAGTGAAGGGGCCTAATTTGACGTATGCCAAATTATTTTTATAAGTAGTTTTTATCATGGAGATGAAATATATTGGAAATGAGAATGCTTTCAGTGTTTCAAAAAAAAAAATCCCAGTTTACAGAGTCAAATGCTTTTTCTTTGTCTAGAATCACCATCAAGCCTTCTTCATTTTCTGTGTTTAAGAATTTTATTAATATTAATATTATTTTGATATTATCATGAGTGTGCCTTTTATGAATAAACCCGGTTTGGTCATTATGAACTAAATGTGAAAGTGGAACCTTTATTTTGTCTGTAAATATAGACATAAAGATTTTGCAGTCATTATTTAATAAGGAAATTGGTCTATATGATTTACATAGCTGTGAATCTTTGTTGGATTTAAGAATGGGGTAATCAAGGAGTATATCCAAGAGGGAGGGATCAAATTTTTAGTTTGTACTTTAACAAGGGTCTTATGTAGTAAAGATGTAATTGAATCTGGAAAAAGCTTATAAATCTCTGCTATACTGCCATCTATGCCAGAAGCTTTGTTAGGCTTAAGGTGTTTGATTTTAGTTTTGATTTCATTTAGAGTTATTCATTTCTCGAGAGTTGTAATAAGATTTTCTGGGATGGCACTGAAATTTAAGTGATTAATTCTTGGGCTGTAACGTTTTTGTTTATATTATCAGAGTTATAATGTTTGGTGAAATGATATCTAAAGGCTTCTAGTATATCTCCAATATCAGAAATTGTCTTGTTAGTACTGTCATGTAATAATTTTAAGATATTATTTGCCTTGGAATATAATTTTGCTCGTAATGACAAATTGTGCATGTATTTGGGAGTAAGAACATAAGAGTTTAATTTCATTTTTTCTAGTGTTAGGTTTGTTTTGTGTGCAAAAATATCTAGATATTTCTTGTTTACTGCATCTATTTCTTTTTTTTATTTGAGTTTAATTGTGATGACTTAGATCTCCAGGAGGTTAATTGAGATTGTAGGTTCTGATTCACATCCCTTAAGTTTTTTCATATACCATATAGTTTTACCATAAATATGTGCTTTTACAGCATCCTAAACCATAATAATGTTTGTTTGTCTCTAAGAAGAAGTTTAAGTCTGACAATAACCATGGTTTAAAGTCTTTTAGTTTGGTGACATAAGCAGGAATTCTAATAATAGTATTTAGTTTCGTGAAGTCTATTTGTATATTTAACATAAGACAATCATGGTCTGATAAAGGACAAGGAAGGGTAGTAAAGGATGTAAGCTTTAATTTTAAATTATGATAAAAACACAAAAGAACTCCGGCACAGCCATGGTTTCCAGTATAAATCAAAGCTTTAATATTAAAACATAACCACTTTCGCAAGAAGGTCTGCTTCATCAGATGCTAATTACTGCCAAAACATCCTTCTATTTATACAACCTCTAGCGTAACAATCACATGGTTACAAATTGAATGATATCAATTAACATCACATGACCTAATCTAAGTTCATTAGCTAGTTAAAAAACACTAGCTTATAATAATGTAAGAAAAAAGCACTTATGAAATATAAAGTATAAATGTATATATATATATATATATATATATATATATATATATATATATATATATATAATATGAAAATCCATACAACTTTAATAAAGGTGTCTATATATGTAAGAACAACATATACATAATGTATAATCATGCACATAATATATATATATATATATATATATATATATATATATATATATATATATATATATATATATATGCATAAAATACTCCAGTGGTGAGACAGCTGAGAGGAAACATTATCTAAACAAAGGTCTAGATTTTAGTTTAGGTTTAAGTGCACATATTCATTTAAACCATGTCCTCAGTCCCCACTGAGCCTCATAATCCATCTAGTCCCTACCTGTTCTGTGATGTTACGCATGTCACTACCCCTAATATTTTCAAAGACCTTACCTATGACCATAAATTTCAATGTATGTCCAGGGTTAGTACTAATGACATGTTTGGTCAAAGCACTGGTCTTATTTCTCTTGTTGATATAATAAACATGCTTTTGAATCCTTTATTTAAAAGATCCATTTGTTTTGCCTATGTAAAACATTTTTACATTCAAGGCAGTAAGCTAAGTAAACTATATGTTGAGTGTCACAAGTGATATAAACTTGAAATGGAATACCTTATTTTGGTCTGGGTGTTCAAAACTAGCCACACTATCTATGTATTTACAATAATTACATTTACCATATAGGTATGTTCCAACTACTCTATTCAAATTAGAAACACTTCTAGGATAACACAACTGCCTTTTGAGAGACTTCATGTTCCTAAATACAAACTTAGGTTCAGCATCTATTAGTTTGCAGATGTCCCTATCTGTGGTTAAAACACTCCAATGTCTTTTCACTATGTCCATATATGAAGACACATCATCAGAATAATAAAATGGAACGTTTAGTTTCATATTAGGTGCCTTTCTGGGGGACTGATCAACTCTACACCTATGTTTGGAAAAGTAGGGTTTAGCTACCATCACTCTCAATTCTGTTACCTCATTGACATTAGTTCGAACATCCACCTCATTGCATCCTCTCTCAGTCAATTCTTGACTCAGTACCTCAACCTGCTCCTTAAAATCTTCTCATGTACATTAAGTCTTGAGGCTCTGAACACCTGATTACGCATCACATTTTTAAAAATATATGTAGGATGCATACTATCATAAGAGAGCAGATGATTCACATGACAGGGTTTCCTAAAATGTTTCGTATATATATATATATATATACACTAATAGTACTATCCACTTCTACACATGCATCCAAAAAATTAATACTTATTCTGGAATATGTAGAGGTAAACTTCAAAAAGGTTGTACTTGAGGGGTGTGGCCAAGATGCCAGTCTGATAGCAGCAGAAATCCATAGCTCTGCTTAGATTTTAATATCCTGACAGGAAATATACTTTAATTTTTAGAAAAATCTAACTAAAAGTATACTGAACGATAGATTAACATAGACTATTTATTATTTTCTAAAAAATAATACATAGTCAAGAGAATTTTTTAATTATTCCAGTCAAGAAGTTTTCTGCTGGAGATCCCAACATGAGCAACTCGAAGAACCCACATCAGAAGAGTGCAGTGATGAAAGAACTACATCTTATAATAATAAACATCCAAGAACTGTCACTAAAAATGGACAAACTTGAAAACAAATTGGATATTATCAAGCAGGAATGCAGTAAACAACTGGAACTTCTAAATGGAATAGTAAAAAAAACTATCTGAATAGATTCTTCCCTTAGAGGAAACAATAATCGACCTGGATACTAGAATGACAGAAAATGAACATCACAATGAATTTCTTCTGAAACAAAACACCAGGCTGATTGAGAAACTGGAAGACCTTGAAAGTAGATCAGGGAGGAATAACATAAGAATATATGGAATTCCTGAGAAAGAAGAGGGTACTAACATGATTCAATTCCTCAATAAGTGGTTTTCATCAGCAGTAAACATGCCTGAATCCCTCTTTTTTGGAATTGAGAGGGCTCATCAGTCCCTGGCAAATCCAGCCTTGTCTCTGAGTTCATCTAACCCCAGGTCTATAATAGTTAGATTTCTTTCCTCACAAGACAAGGATTTAGTGCTGAAATCAGCTTGGACTAATTCCCCTATCAAGATGGGTGAAAAAGTTATTTGTTTTGCCAATGACTATACCTCTACAGTCATATCCAGAAGAAAGGATTGTGTTCCTCTAATTAAGTACTTGAAAAAAGCCAATATTAAAGCTCAAATTCTTTTTCCTGCAAGAATAAAAATCACCTTGCCAGAAGGAGTGAAGATCTTTGATTCCCTACAAGAAGCAGTAGAATTTATCCAAAAGAAGAAAATACTGTCAGACATAGAAGAAATGGAATGGCCATCCCAGAGTTTGAAGAGACAGGCAACAAAAATGGATGGTCTATGAAGGAAGGAGAAAACAAAACTAAAAAACTAAAGGACAAATGAATAAATTCCTTCTAATTTTAAATGCTTTGTTGCGTGAATCATAATATATTTGATTCTGGAAAATCTCTATACTGTAAGGTAATGTGAATCATCTTTATTATTAACTTTCTCTTTTCCTTTCTATATCTACTTCTTCTAATTACAAATAGTACTAAGTATTTAAATAACATTCTCTCTCTTTCTCTCTCTCTCTCTTCTTTCTTCCTATTCCTTTTTGTTACTAATGTTCCTTTTCTCTCTTTTCCCCACTATAAGTACTTTACATAGTTTTTTCTTTTAAATAACTAAAAATGATATAGTAGGTATTCTAATTCTTCAGTAATAATACAATTTGACTTAATAACAAAGTGGATTTTTCTAGTGGGTCATTGGTGGGTTACAATATGTTTCAGATTAGTGTTTCTAACTAGATGTTTTAGACTCTTTGTTAGACACATATAAACATTAATACAGTGCATTAATGGTGTTTTATAGATGGCTAAATATCTGGTTACTTGGTAGGTAAATGATTGAAATGTTAGAAAATGATTTCTGATTTGAGGCAGCTGTTGTCACTTCTAAATAGCTGTTTTTATATGGAAGGGTTAATTTTTTTCATGATGTTGATATTTTGTGAGGAAACTGGTGGTCTGTGTGACTGTGCTCATTGTGGAGATTCATGATATGCACTGAGAAGGCAGCTTGAGTGTTTTTTTTTTTGCTTTCTGTAAACTCTAAAAATTTCAAGATTTGATTTCCCACTGAAAATGCTTTTTTTTCTTCACTAGAGACAACCTCTGCTGTGCATGAGCCTATTTAGATACTTTTTAACAAGTTTATGAAGCTGTAGTTTGAGGAAACAACAGTGATGACATCACTTGACCTTTTGAACTTGTTAAATGGCTGTTTTAGAATTCTTTTCTCTTGTTATCCTTCACTTAGATACTTTAAATGGTAAATAATTAGTTCTGATAAAAGTGTTTAACTCCTTTGAAAATGCCTATGTTCTTTTATAGATGCATACATTCTGCAGATTCAGTGACACTTTTAGTAACTAAATGACATCAAATGAACTAGGAGCTGCATTAGAAAACTCATTATGCATATTAACATCAGACTTATGTTACATAACTAAACCTTTAGTAACTAAACAGAGGGTTGTGAGGCTTTTTTTTTGTAATAAGTGTTACATATATATATATATATATATATATATATATATATATATATATATATATTCAACAGATACTTACATGAAAAATGTTAGATAGATGACTGGCAAAATGGTTAAAACATCTGATGTTTCTTGAAAAGTCTTGGAAATATTGACAAATTTCTTAACCTTCAGCTTCTAATGTTTATACATACTTTGATCTGATGTGTATTTCTGATATATATACTTATCAGAGGTGCTATTATTATATGTGACAGTCATATAGCTTCAGTTATATTGGACACTCTCATTTTAATGTATATTTCATGGACTCAGATTTCTTTAGTTGCTTTCATAATGCTTATCTTTTTTGTTTTTATACTATATTCCAAGCAGAGATGGATACTTTGTGTCTTTTGGTGTTGGAGAGGTGGTGGATGGATGGTTTAGTTAAGTTTTTAAGTAAACCTGAAACTTTATGTTTCATATATGTGTTTGTTAATAGTTTTGGGTTTTTGAAAGTAGTGCTTAATACACGTTATACATCCATGATAAGTAAGTTTTCAGTAGATTTCAAGTCAATTCGGAAGAAAGGTCTTTCATAGTAAGTAACAACATATACATTATAGCCAATGGCTTATAAATATTTGTCATTAAATATTAATGGTTTGAACAATAATGTCGAAAGAGCTGGTCTGCTTAAATATATAAAAATGCATAAAGCTCAGATCATCTTTTTACAGGAAACTCATCTATTAAAAAAAGACCTACAAAAATACTCATTTAATGGCTATACCATTCTGGCTGATTCGTGTTTTAAGACTAAGAGAAGGGACATTCTTATTCTATGGAAAAATACTTATGCTATGCCAAGAATTATAGATACAATTTTGGATAAAGATGGGATGCTAAGCATGGTTATTTTGGAAATCAGTAGTAAATATTATACTGTGATTAATACATACTGGATATCAGGACAATACTAAATATGTTCACAAATATCTGGACCTGATTATTTTAAATGAAAAAGGGGAAATTATAGCAATAGGTGATTTTAACTACCTATTATCAGCAATGATACTTCTAAAAATGGTAAAATAAAACTAACATCTCAAGTCAAGAAGTTAAATGACTTTATAAACCAGATGACCTTAAAGTTATACATGGTCTAAGAGAACATTATTCCTTATTCTATACTCACTATTCATATCGGTCTGGTACACAAACAAACATTGATAAGGTCTTTGTATCAAATAATATATGCTCAAAAATAAGTGACGTATCTATAATGACTTGTGCACTTTCAGACCATAATGCTATAAACTTTACATTAACTGTGCATACCGATGATTTAAGATTTCTACAGAGAATTCCTGCTTACATAACTAAGTTAAAAGACTTTAGAGCATGGATAATGAAAGAAATAGACATGTGTATGGAAACAAATATTAATGGTGAAGTGCCTGATACTATACTATGGGACACCTTTAAAGTTTATATATATGGTAGAATAAAATCTTGGTACCTTAAAAAAAGGAGAGAATGGCACAAAGAACTTTTAGACTTACAAAAAAACATGGACAAGATAAAAATGGATACAAAACCAAATAAAGTAGCACATAAAATTACTAAGTTAAATCAAAAATGCTTAGAAGTTCTGAATCATAAGATAGTCATAAACCTGGAAAAATTGAAATTACAATCTTATGCTGTAAATCCTAAATATTTACATAACATAGCGGTAAGATTAAAAAAAAATAAACAATCAAAATCTTATTAATGAGATTAAATATAAAAGTGATGGTTCAGTTAAGAGTACATCTAACTTAATGGGCATATTAGAAGTGTTCAAAAACTACAATAAAGATATAAATAATAACACACCACGTTTGGAGACAGATAATGTAATAAATATTTTTATTCAAGAAAATATAACTACTAAGGTGTCAATGCAATAAAATAACATATTAAATAAACACATAACACTAACAGAACTGAAAGAGAAAATAAAAAAAAATAAAAGATAATAAAGCTCCAGGACTGGATGGAATAATTCCTGAACTTTATTAGATTTTTCCTGAATATTTAATAAATAAAATGATTTGTGCCTTTACTATGGTTAAGCAAAAATGTATAGTACTCCCATCATATAAATATTCAATTATCTCCCCCATTTCAAAACAAGGTAAGGTCCCCAAATCTTGTGATTCATATAGGCCAATTTCATTACTAAACACTGATTATAAAATTTTCATGATGATATTAGTTAATAGGATAAAGAAAATATTACCTACTATAATACATAATGATCAGACTGGGTTCTTTCTTCATAGAAAAGTGCAAGATAACATTATTAAATTACTATCATTAATAGACAGCATGCAAATACAAAAAACAACTAACTATTATCAGTCTAGACATAGAAAAGGCTTTTGGTTCAATTACTTGGTCTTATCTATAAAGAATTCTGATTGATTTTGAATTCTCCTCAGATTTTGTCAACTTATTAATGAAAATTTATAGTGGGGCACAAGCTTATGCGAAAATCGGATCATGCCTATCCTCACCACTAGAAATCCTCAAGGGTACTAGACAAGGTTGTCCTTTGTCACCATTATTGTTTGCTCTTTCAATGGAAACTTTTGCTACATATATCAGAAACAACCAAAATATAAACATCTTTCAAGTTAATAAGGACTATTGTCCTAAGATACAATTATTTGCTGATGATATGTTGTTAACGTTGGGTGATATTGATGGTTCTTTGCATAATGTTATAAATACCTTAAGCACATTTGAAAGAATTTCAGGGCTTAAATTTAATTATAGTAAATCCAAAACATTACTAATTAACAAAAAGATCAACAAAAACCTAAAAGAGAATAGTCTAATTGAGAGAATGATGTATTAGAATATTTGGGTGTCAGTATAAAGAGTACATGGAAAGAGTCTGTCAAACTAAACTACAATAATTTAATAATCAAAAGATGGAATAAAATGTTCTTCATAATGGAGGATAGGCTTTCTTTAATTAAAATGATAATTTTACCTGAAATTTTGTTTTATATACAGTCATTGATCCGACCCCCTCCCAAAAACTTATTTAAAAAATTAAATTCCATGCTACTTACATTTTTATGGTTCCCCTTAAAACCGATGATTACATATAAATGGCACATCAGAGCTTGGAACAGTAATGGGATAGCATTCCCTAGCTTAGATCTGTATTCCAAATCAGTTATAATTAATGTAATATTCCATTGAATCTCACCTACCTATATATATCTGGCTGGAAAATAATACATGAGATTCATATAACTGATGTCAGAACTATAGAAAATCAATTTAAGGAACAACAGGGAATAAGTAGAGTTCATTGGCTTTTACTTGAATTTTGTTTATTTAATAAGAAGTTTGATCATTTTTCTTATGACATTAATCAAATATTAATAACTTTAAAAATATAATTGATTGCAATTACAATGTTAAATAATTTCTATTTCTTATATTCCCTATAGCATACTCCCCTGATTGCCTAGATTCTTTCAACATCAATGCAATGCAAAAATTAAAGGAAAATAACTTGATATTCTGGCATCAGTTTATTGAAAATAAGAGTATTAAACCACTAAATTCTCTTCTATGTAGTTTTGGTAATAGTGGTTGTTTATACACTCATTACAGCAGTTTATAGAAAACAAAATGAGAGTATCAATCAACCTACAGACTGAATCTATACCTAGCTTGATCCAGCTTTTTATTCGGTGTCTTGAAAAGACAGATGATCAAAAATTAAGTATCTCACCTATCTATAAGATACTAAGAGAAGACACTTTAAAGTTTGACTCAGATTTTTGGAATTACTATGTAAAGATTAATGGAGAACAAATATCCGATGAATCCAAAAAACTGCTATTGAAATCTATGTATGGTACCTCTTCTTCATTATATTGGAGATTGTATACATGAAAATTTATAAAAACTGCGGTGGTGGTGGTGCTGCGGTAGCATTGTCGCCTCACAGTAAGACGTCCTGTTTGATTCTCAGCTAGAGCGTCTTCTGTGTGGAGACATGCATGAATGAGCGTACCTTCATTGAAGGTTGTGCGTCAGGGCTGGCAACTCGGCACGTAAAAATCTACTGCCAATCATTAGCGGACTGAAGTTCCGCTGTGGCGACCCCTAACTGGGAAAAGCCGAAAGACACAACATACATAAAAATTTATGAATAGGAGTTTCTATACTCCACATAAAATAAATCTTATACTCATAAACAGTGAAAATAAATGTTGGAAACGTGATGAGTTACTAGAGGCCAACTGGGTTCACATGTTCATTGAATGTAGAAATGTTGTTCCATACTGGAAAGACTTCAGATATTTTGTAAAGGCTTTATGGTCTGATAACTGTCATATTTCTAACTCACTAATCCTATTCAGTATTCCTATACCTAATGCAATACCTAAATCTCAGATTCAGTTACTCTGGTCAATTCTTGCAATTGCCAGAAAAGTTATTACTTTGAACTGGAAAAGTAAACAAGATTTGATGTTTAAAGAATTTATTAATGTAGCAAAAGTTGTTTGTAAAAAAGAACTGCAAACCATTTGTTATAGAACTCATAACATTAATCATAAAAAATAGCATGGCAAAAATTGGAAAACCTTTTGAAAAAATACTGATAACTTCTCATGGAATAAATGATTGATTATTATGGATGAATGTAATTATTGTAAATAGTTTTATTGTTTTATTGTATTTAGTATATGTACATTTGTGTATGTTTATAATGAATACAATATAAAAATGTTTTTGAAAAAAAAAAGGTTGTACTTGTATTGATATATCTTTCAAAATCTTTAAACTGTTCTTCAGTCCCTCTCCATAGGACAAACAAGTCATCCACAAACCTCCTATAGAGGAGTACCTGTTCACCAAATGGTCCTTGCAGAATATATTCCAACTCCTATACTACTATGACAGCGTTGGCATAGCTATTGGCACAGGATGTGCCCATAGCTATGCAGTTACACTGCCAATATACTTTACCATCAAATAGAAATATATTATTCTCCAATACACACCTTAAAGGGCACATATCTTAACCAATTCATCTTCACTAGTATTGCTAATCCTTCTCATGAAGCACTCAATTCTTTCAACACCCTGATTATTTGGTGTCGCTGTAAAAAGTGATATAACATCTAGTGTTGCTAGAATCAAGTGCTCCATATTATTCTTATAAGTTTCCAAAAAGGCATGTAGATCACTGAAAAAGTGCTCAGTGTCCTTCAACACATGATTATCCTTATCGAAAATAGGTCTAAAGAGCTTCATCAGATATATTGAAATGGATTCAGTGCATCAGTTTTGGCCCGAAACAATAGGGCATAAAGGTGGATTAGTACTGTTTTTATGCAGTTTAGGAAGTCCCTGTATAATGGGTACTGTAGGATGCATTATTAGAAATGTTTTCCTCTACATATTCCAGAATAAGTATTAATTTTTTGGATGTATGTGTAGAAGTGGATAGTACTGGTAGTATATATATATATATATATATATATATATATATATATATATATATATATATATATATGAAATTTTTTGGGAAACACTGTCATGTGAATCATCTGCTCTCTTATGATAGTATGCACTCTACATATATTTTTAAAAATGTGATGCGTGATCAGGTGTTCAGAGCCTCAAGACTTAATGTACGTGGGAAGATTTTAAGGAGCAGGTTGAGGTATTGAGTCAAGAATTGATTGGGAGAGGATACAATGAGGTAGATGTTCAAACTAATGTCAATGAGGTAACAGAACTGAGAGAGACGTTAGCTAAACCCTACTTTTCCAAACGTAGGTGTAGGGGTAATCAGGCCCCCAGAGGTACCTAATATGAAACTAAAGGTTTCATTATACTATTCTGATAATGTGTCTTCATATATGGACATAGTGAAAAGACACTGGAGTGTTTTAACCACAGATAGGGACATCTGCGAACTAATAGATGCTGAACCTAAGTTTTTATTTAGGAACATGAAGTCTCTCAAAAGGCAGTTGTGTTAGCCTAGAAGTGTGTCTCATTTGAATAGAGCAGTTGGAATGTACCCATGTGGTAAATATAATTATTGTAAATACATAGTGCGGCTAGTTTTGAACATCCAGACCAAAATAAGGTATTCTGTTTTCAGGTTTATGCGACTTGTGACACTCAACATAAAGTTTACATAGCTTACAGCCTTGAATGTAAAAAGTTTTATCTTAGGGAAAACAAATAGATCTTTTAAAGAAAGGATTCAAGTGTATGTTTATTATACCAACAAGAGAAATAAGACCAGTGCTTTGGCCAAACATGTCATTAGTACTAACCCTAGACATACATTGAAATTTATGGCCATAGGTAAGGTCTTTGAAAATATTAGAGGTTGTGACATACGTAAGATCACAGAACAGCTAGAGACTAGATGGATTATTAGACTCAGAAGGGACTCACAACATGGATTAAATGAATATGTGCTGCTTAAACCTAAACTAAAATCTAGACCTTTGTTTAAATGTTATCTCTCAGCTGTCTTACCACTGGAGTATTTTATGCATGTACATTTTTATGTGCATGAATATATCACTCTGTCGAAAGATGAAAATAGCGAACGCTATTTCATCAAACCTAAAATATCTAAACCACATAATATCGAACATTCAGAACAGCAAATTATTTCCTTGGGAAAAAATTTGCTATTCTGAAACACATACACACAACACAAGCACACCTAAAAAACATCAATCCACACACATACACTTATAATCCTACAACTAACCCTACACTAAACTGTACATACACTACTATCTATCCACTTACCTTAACCCAAACTCTAACCCTAAGGTCCATCACTATCGCACACTTACCTAACCCACACCCTAACCCTAACTCATTTAACCCGCCCCAACCCTAATTCACCTAACCCACGCCCTAACCCTAACTCACCTAACCCGCTCCCGAACTAACCTAACCCGCGCCCTAACCCTAACGACCACACAATCGCACACTTACATGAACCCGACCCGTAACTTTCCACCACATCACTGAAAATAGCAAAGCCACAGAACAGGCCAACCGAATTCTTTCCCTAGGAAAGAATTCAGTGTTTTGCAGCTTTGCTATTTTTAGCATTCGCTCAAAACAGTTCGATGTTAGAATATTCGAAGTTTTAAAACTTTGATGTTCTGATATAGACCCGATTATACATTGTTTATATATTGTTCTTACATATATAGGCACCTTTATTAAAGTTGTGTGAATTTTCATATTTTTTATATTTTTATATATGTATATACATGTATATATTTGTGTTTTATATTTCATAAGTGTTTTTGTCTTACATTAGTATAAGCTAATTATAATAAGTAGTGTTTTTTAGCTAGCTAGTGAACTTAGGTTAGGTCATGTGATGTTAATTGATATCGTTCAATTTGCAACCATGTGATTGTTATGCTAGAGGTTGTAAAAATAGAAGGATTTTTTGGCAGTAATTATTAGCATCTGATGAAGTAAGTCCTCCTGTGAAAGCGCTTCTTTTTTAATATTAAAGCTTTGGTTTATACTGGAAACTATGGGTACCTGAGTTCTTCTGTGTTTTTGTTATTATTTGTTCTTGGATTTACTTGGAACTCAGGAACCTGTGTGGGCTGGTGGTTGTTTATTGTGGTTTAATTTTAAATTATTGGAGCTAAGGACTTTATCTGTTTGGGTTTGAGTTTTTTATCTATTTGGGTTTGAGTTTTAAATCTATGATCAGTGTGTATATAACAGAGTGATTTGTTATTTTTAGAGTTATATGTATCATACAGATTATGAGAATTTATCCATTTCTTAAGAATTTTAGCAGTGGATGTTAGTCTAATTGGATGACTTCTTGTCGTATCAGAATTATCTAATAAGCAGTTAAAATCACTCCCTAGAATCAGATTCCCTTTTGATATACTATCAATAAGATCTAGTAGTTGAATCACCCAGTCCTGGGAACCAGTAAAGGTTAGCAAGCATCCAAATTATATGATTGAATTTTAGGATAGTAATAGCTAGTAGTCCCTCAGGGTCTTCATGCTTTTATAATATTTGAGGGCAGATAATATTATTTTTCATTAGGATCATTACTCCTATCCTTTTAGACTTAAATGAGGCATGAGCTAGTATTGTATAAGTGTTTGGTTTCCAAACATCCTTTTCTGTATTTTTAAGATGGGTTTCCTGTAGGAATACTATTTCTGGTTTGTTTAAGTTAAGGCATCTCAAAAGGTTTGACCTCTTCTTTGAATTACTGATGTCATTTATATTAAGTGAAGCTAAAGACAAAGACATGGTGAGTTATAGGAGTAATTTCTTCAGTGGTCAGTAATAACTGATTTTATTATCTCAAAGCATTCAATGAAAAGTTCAGACTTCCAAACTTTTATTTGTTTAAGTGAGATGTTTGCAAGAATCATGACTGTGAATATGATGTGAAGTATATTATAATCATGACTAAGTGCAGAAAGAAACAATAAAATAATCATATTAAAACATAGAGAAACAAATAATGTATTTCCCCAACACATACATGGAATTAAAAAAAAATTCTCAGTTTGAAAGATGAGATAAAATCTATCAAATTGCTTTCCCAAATCATCATGAACATACCTATCAGCTCTAAAGTATACTAGTAAAAAGATTTGTGCTGTAAATATACAATTGATTGAACAGTTTCCACTAAGTTATTAAAATGTAGTGAGGAAGAAGGAAAAACACACATATATTAGTATCTTAAGTTACATATGTAATACTGGATGTTGAGGTTCCTATCTTTGACATGAATTACTATATGAGATCGAATGAGTTTAAAACAAGTATAAATTTTTTATCTAATAGCTAGAGTCAATAAGAATTAACATTTTAATTACATTATCCAAAAATGAACAGGTAAAATGGAAGTTGAGCGCCCCTTTTATAATATATATATGTATATATATATATATATATATATATATATATATATATATATATGTGTGTGTGTGTGTGTGTGTGTGTGTGTGTGTGTGTTTTTTTTTCAAAAGACTGCTGTACATGTATTAGAAAGTATTGTGAACAACAGTAATGAACATCAAAGGAGCCCATAGCCTGGCTCAGACATTTATATCTAGTTACAGTATATGTCAGACCAACTAAAAGTCTCTCATTTTGTATTTAAATACATGTTAATTAACCAACAACTTGTTTAAACATCTTTGGGACAATGTAATACATATATAGAAAAATACATAAATGTTTGCTTCCACATAGTTATTCATCAACACTAATCCTGTGTTCATCTATATTGTTCTAGTCAAGTAAATGCTGGATGTAAGAGTAAAAGCTCCCAAAGATTTCTCTTAGGTTAACATTAAGGGGCTTCACAGTTACCTCAGTGAAATATATTAAAGTAAATTTTGTTAAGATGAATAGATAATTTTGGTCTGCATTTATTTCTATAGGATTAAAAGTCTGAATACATTGTTATCTATATTATTTGTAAAAGAAGAAGACAGGGAAAAGTCCATATCATCTGTGATGGTTGTTAGGTTACTGTTTGTTATAAAGGAGATAGCTTCATCCAGGTTATTAAAGATTCTTGTACCAGAAGAAAGGTGCATTTTGATTTTTGCTGTATACAATATTTGGGCTCTGATATTATTTTGTTTCAGATGCTTAACCAGTGGCCAACATTTTTCCTCATTTCCAGAATTCTCACAGAGTAGTCATTGTCAAATCTGATGGGATGTTGGTTAAATTTTAATGGGGCTTTCCTCTATGCTGTTTTTAACACTAGTTCCTTATCAGGATAAGAGAGGAATTTTACAACAATAGATCTCAGTGGGTTATGTGGGTACCGGCTTATCAATTGCCATATGAGCTCTTTCTATACCAAATGAGAGCCCTTCTTGCAAGTCTAAAATTATGGGAATCCAATTATTCAAAAATAAAATCATGTTCTCACCTTCTGTTTTCTCTGGGGCTCTGAAACTTCAAATATTGGAACTTCTCTCCCGATTTTCAAGATCATCAATTTTATTCATTAGCCACATGATTTATTTGAGAAGAAAGTCTGTGTGCAGTTCATCGTCCATTAATCTTCCATCTATGTCAGTTATGGCTGTCTCCATGTCCATTTTATTCTGATGCTATTAAAAAGGCTGTAAAAACTTCAGTTTGTTTAGAACTATTCTCCACTTAATTTCTCCAGCTTCTGTTGGAAGTCATCTGTCTTCAGTAATAGTGACTGTAGACTGGAAGACACCAGCTGTAGTTCTTTCCTCAGTGCAGCATCACATTGTGACAACTTGGAGCTGTTCATTTTCCTTCAAGTTTAGTCTCAAATAATTTGACAGCAATTGTTTGGAACAAAAACTTCAAAGTTTGTAAAGTTAAAGTTTAGACTATTACTAACTAGATTTTATAAAATTTAAGTATATATATATATATATTATATTCATTTGTAGAGCTCAGAAAAAGTGCTGTGCTTAGCTTGCCATCTAGGCTCCGCCCCTTTGAGGATTGATTTCTGACTGTGTTCTGCTACAAACCTTTGCTCATTTTTTTTTTTTTTTTTTTTTTTTGCATGTTGTGAAATATTTGCCTTCTGGATATTTGCTATTGCAAAAACTTGTATCATGTGACTGTTTTTAATTTGTTTTGTATTATATGTGTATGCGTTTCTGGTACTATTATACCATGTATACAGTACTGCAGGACTTTGTATTATACTTTACTCTGATCATTCGAAATACATGTTTTGTGTCTGTGTTTTGAAACTGTCTAGTTGGCCTGGGTCATGGATGAAAAGGATTCTCCGACCAGTCCACTTACCCAGTTAATATTAAATAAATAAATACCTGCACCCATACTTATATAACTATGAAACACTCTTCTTGGTCTGCCATTCTCTACAGATATATGACTTATCTATCCCACCTTCATGAAAGATGACCTTTTGTTTTATGGATATATATATATATATATATATATATATATATATATATATATATGTATATATATATATATATATATATTCTCCACTGGATTTGCAAAGTTGTAGATTCCATGCCAGCAAAACTAAAGATATTGGAATGCCATGGTGAAATAACATTTCACAGCTTATGTTCATTGTATTATTCTTTGCACATGCAATTTTATATTTTCTGCACACTGACCTGACGATAGGAACATAAGGGGGTATTTATAGCTATGTTTGTTTCTGCTTCTGTTTAAAATAACACCGTGTGATGTTTATTGTGCACAAAAATAATGAGGCAGGTGTACCCATTGTGCTCTCTTTATTAAATGTAGCAGTGCCACAGATATGTATAGATGACATTTGCCTTATATAGCCCGCTCATATATGCTCCAGATTTTGTAACAGTGGTAATTTAGATTCACATTATGTACGTTACAAAGAATGATTTAAGTTAAAGATGCCTTCTATGAAAATATAATATAAATATGAATATTAATTGATGATCATCTCATATATGATTATTATGATTATCACATACTCCAAGTCATAAAAAACAAAAGAAAACAAAACAAAAAACTGGAAACTAGGCTCCCTCGATAGGATGGAAAATTTTCTTACTGACTTGTCCAGAAAGTCGATAGCAAAAATGTACCTACTCCCATCACTACTTTATGTACTGCTTATCTTTACTAATTTCAATTCCACTCCAAAAAGCAAACTACAAATGGCCTACAATAGAATTGCTAAATTTGCTACAAATACCCCACCAAAATATTCACCATTGGATACCCCTAAAAATGTTATCTGTCTTGAACTTCCACACTGCCTTCACTACTCTCAACTCACTAGAGACCACAGTCTAATATACTGTCCTGAAAAATGTCCATCTCTGCAAGGTACAATTCACCCTTATCGTATAACCAGAACCCTCAGATCCAGCAACAAAATATTACTCTGTATCACAATCTCTAATATTTCTGTCAGTGACTTACTTTACTCTCATCGTGTTACAAAAATCTGGAATTCCATCCCCTTAAAACTAAGATTAATAGACTAACTTTATTTAAAGCATCACTGAAAAATCACTTATTAGACAACTTGCTGTATGGCTGCACATCTCCAAGATAGTAGATAAATATTATAAATGAGGTTTGGAACAGACTGATTTGTCCAAGGACATCTTCAAGTTGGGTTAGATAAATAGTGTAGCAGGAATTAGAAGGATAAGGGGAAGATAGGGTTAAACATGAGTGAAAGAGGTTGGGAGGAAGTGAGGTATGGGTAGGGAGGGGCTTAAGGGATTTTAGGTAAGCGTAACTGGATTAGGAGCCACATTTTGATGTGAATCTTTTAAGGTAAGTTCATGTCCGAGATGACCTAGGTACTGGTATTCTAGGAGAACAGGTAGGCCTCGGGTTAAGGGTGGTTTATGATAGATGGTGGTAGGTTTTTACATGTTGTGTCTTTTTCCTCTATGGCTGATTTGTTCTGAAGTGGGAGTAGAGAGGCTGTGATGGATGGTAGTAGTGGGGTGCATGCCAGTCAGTTGTTTGGTTCACTTGTCCTGGGGTGCTTTAGGGATGGTGAGGGCTTTGCTGTTGTATCAGTTTGTGGATGTTCTTTTGTCCCCAAGAGCTGTGGGTTGTCGAGTGGTGTGGTGTGACAAGCTTTTAGAGCAATAAAAGTTGAAAAAAAAAAGTTGGTCTCATTTGGTCATTCCCTGCTGTGGGGGTGGTTTAGTTGTAGCTTATTGTTAGGGGCATAGACAGTGCAGTTTTGATTGAGTGGGCAGTGTGCAGCTTACTTTTGTATCGTTCAGTTGAGTGGTCAGGGTGTGCACTCTTTTGGAACTTTTTGATTCCTGTAGGTGTGGTAGTTTTCTCATGGTGCCACCGCTGTTCTGCTCTGCCACTTCAGCTTGAGCTGCAAGAGGTTTTCTCGAGTTTTGTGCAAGGTACAGTACTAGTGTTACTGCGCATGAGGGGTGCTTTCTCAAGACGCAATTCAGCTATATAAAAAAAAAACAAAAAAACTTTATTACCGGTTACCTCAATTCTCACAGGATCATTATATGAAATGGTTGCTCCTTGTGGATTACTTACCATTGTTTAACTGAGCATTTTAATTTTCATGCCACTTCTAGTAGTTTTATGAAAACATGTTTTAACAGCAAGCAGATATGTTCAAGAGGGGAAAAATTGCTTATTGACAACAATAATGCATCTTCAGTATTACACGAGTGAGCGTATTACACGAGTGAGCAGCAGTATTCCTACAGTTCATATATATCCCTTTCTCTGTCTCTCTCCCTCCATCCCTCTCTTAGCCAAGTTTCATGTTTAATATCTTTTCTGTCCTGGAAGTGTGTGTGATTATGTACACATCATCTGAGACCTCATCACATCACAATCTCCATGGAAAATCCTCTAATGAGAAGGTTATCTACCTATATCACACAGGTATAATTTTCACTTTCCCTATCAGAAAAGTATATACAACAACCATGAGTTAAAATGTACAATAATGTCTCTTCTGTTCTCTTATTCCTCTCTGCAGTAATAATACAGTTATAGAGAAGTCCCATTTTAAAGTAAAAACACTTGAAAATGATCCATGTCACACAAGAAAAGTGGGACACGTCATAAACTAGCTGTAACATTCTGTGACCATGGGGTTTGGGGTTTACATAATGGTTAAGATGTTAAATGCTTTTAGTCTAAACAACTTGTTGGGGGTGGCTATATTGTGGAAGGGATATTTTAAATACATTGCCTAAGTGCAATATTCCAGCCATGCAACAGTAAGTTAGATCGGTCAGTTTAGGCCTCCTGTTCATACTCATCTATCGTTAGTCCAAGGGGGGGGGGTTTACTTTGTTTCCAGTTCAACAGAGCATGGTGTTTATTTGTGTTATTTTACATCAAGGTCCTTTTTTGTTATCTTGATGAGATCCTTAGTGGTCACTGGGTAGGATGTTTGACCACATTTTATGTAGCATTCAATTGCGTATCCCTTGATCAGAAGTTCAGTACTCTATACTGGTTTGCTGTTATCTGTATAGACATTATCTGATGTTGGTTTCAGCCATGCCTGAGGTAAGCAGTACTGGATTCATTCTGTGCAATTGCTCTATGATTTCGGGGAATCATGGAGGATGCAGGAATAAGGAAAGAAGGGGTACTGGGGCTAGGGGAAGGGTAATCTCATAACTTGCTTTGTGTAGGGTTGGATACTTGTGGAAGGATAAAGGGTGGCATGTGGGGGGGGGGGTTAATCATTGAAATGGAAGTTGAAGGTGCTGGCTCTAGTGAGTGGGACTGAGGCCAAGGAAGTCAGCATATCTGCATTCCATTCTAAGGAGAAGGTAGGTTTTGCTGGTTATGAGGTCATGTCTATCATTGGTAAGTCTGGTCATGCATGGCGTGGCGCTAATTCTGAAGTTGCTGGGTGCTGAGAATGAGGGACTGTTCACCGGTTGAAGTAAAGACTGCCAGAGCTCATGGGTTTCTAATACGTAACTGGATTAGGAGCCACATTTTGATGTGAATCTTTTAAGGTAAGTTCATGTCCGAGATGACCTAGGTACTGGTATTCTAGGAGAACAGGTAGGCCTCGGGTTAAGGGTGGTTTATGATAGATGGTGGTAGGTTTTTACATGTTGTGTCTTTTTCCTCTATGGCTGATTTGTTCTGAAGTGGGAGTAGAGAGGCTGTGATGGATGGTAGTAGTGGGGTGCATGCCAGTCAGTTGTTTGGTTCACTTGTCCTGGGGTGCTTTAGGGATGGTGAGGGCTTTGCTGTTGTATCAGTTTGTGGATGTTCTTTTGTCCCCAAGAGCTGTGGGTTGTCGAGTGGTGTGGTGTGACAAGCTTTTAGAGCAATAAAAGTTGAAAAAAAAAAGTTGGTCTCGTTTGGTCATTCCCTGCTGTGGGGGTGGTTTAGTTGTAGCTTATTGTTAGGGGCATAGACAGTGCAGTTTTGATTGAGTGGGCAGTGTGCAGCTTACTTTTGTATCGTTCAGTTGAGTGGTCAGGGTGTGCACTCTTTTGGAACTTTTTGATTCCTGTAGGTGTGGTAGTTTTCTCATGGTGCCACCGCTGTTCTGCTCTGCCACTTCAGCTTGAGCTGCGAGAGGTTTTCTCGAGTTTTGTGCAAGGTACAGTACTAGTGTTACCGCGCATGAGGGGTGCTTTCTCAAGACGCAATTCAGCTATATAAAAAAAAAACAAAAAAACTTTATTACCGGTTACCTCAATTCTCACAGGATCATTATATGAAATGGTTGCTCCTTGTGGATTACTTACCATTGTTTAACTGAGCATTTTAATTTTCATGCCACTTCTAGTAGTTTTATGAAAACATGTTTTAACAGCAAGCAGATATGTTCAAGAGGGGAAAAATTGCTTATTGACAACAATAATGCATCTTCAGTATTACACGAGTGAGCGTATTACACGAGTGAGCAGCAGTATTCCTACAGTTCATATATATCCCTTTCTCTGTCTCTCTCCCTCCATCCCTCTCTTAGCCAAGTTTCATGTTTAATATCTTTTCTGTCCTGGAAGTGTGTGTGATTATGTACACATCATCTGAGACCTCATCACATCACAATCTCCATGGAAAATCCTCTAATGAGAAGGTTATCTACCTATATCACACAGGTATAATTTTCACTTTCCCTATCAGAAAAGTATATACAACAACCATGAGTTAAAATGTACAATAATGTCTCTTCTGTTCTCTTATTCCTCTCTGCAGTAATAATACAGTTATAGAGAAGTCCCATTTTAAAGTAAAAACACTTGAAAATGATCCATGTCACACAAGAAAAGTGGGACACGTCATAAACTAGCTGTAACATTCTGTGACCATGGGGTTTGGGGTTTACATAATGGTTAAGATGTTAAATGCTTTTAGTCTAAACAACTTGTTGGGGGTGGCTATATTGTGGAAGGGATATTTTAAATACATTGCCTAAGTGCAATATTCCAGCCATGCAACAGTAAGTTAGATCGGTCAGTTTAGGCCTCCTGTTCATACTCATCTATCGTTAGTCCAAGGGGGGGGGGTTTACTTTGTTTCCAGTTCAACAGAGCATGGTGTTTATTTGTGTTATTTTACATCAAGGTCCTTTTTTGTTATCTTAATGAGATCCTTAGTGGTCACTGGGTAGGATGTTTGACCACATTTTATGTAGCATTCAATTGCGTATCCCTTGATCAGAAGTTCAGTACTCTATACTGGTTTGCTGTTATCTGTATAGACATTATCTGATGTTGGTTTCAGCCATGCCTGAGGTAAGCAGTACTGGATTCATTCTGTGCAATTGCTCTATGATTTCGGGGAATCATGGAGGATGCAGGAATAAGGAAAGAAGGGGTACTGGGGCTAGGGGAAGGGTAATCTCATAACTTGCTTTGTGTAGGGTTGGATACTTGTGGAAGGATAAAGGGTGGCATGTGGGGGGGGGTTAATCATTGAAATGGAAGTTGAAGGTGCTGGCTCTAATGAGTGGGACTGAGGCCAAGGAAGTCAGCATATCTGCATTCCATTCTAAGGAGAAGGTAGGTTTTGCTGGTTATGAGGTCATGTCTATCATTGGTAAGTCTGGTCATGTATGGTGTGGCGCTAATTCTGAAGTTGCTGGGTGCTGAGAATGAGGGACTGTTCACCGGTTGAAGTAAAGACTGCCAGAGCTCATGGGTTTCTAATACGATTAAATTTCATGAAGTTAGTACTTGGTCAATCTGTCATCTGTTGATGTTAGCCAGTATTGTCCCTTATGGGGGATGTCTTATAACTAGGCAGTTGGCTAGTGGAGTGTGGTTAGCATTTTTTTTTCAGGAGATACAAGCTAGCCGACAATGACTTAGCATATGTTATCAAGTTGTTAATATTTCTGGTGCTGTCATAAATATTTTCTATTGAAATGTGCTGCAACTGGCTGGATCCTATTGTATGACACTACTGATCTTTATATTTAATGTGTGTCATCCAAATCTGCCAGCGAAGAACATGCAACTTCCTTCTTCATATCAATAAGGGGTGTAACAATGCGGCAATAACTGCTGGTGGGCATGGGGGAGGCTATATTTGGGTGAAAGTACCTTAATTCCTTAAATGGTGATCTTTATCAGTGTAATCAGTTCTGCATGGCTAGGGTGCATGAGTGTGAGGGTGTGTGTGTAATAGGCAGGAATACTTTGGCTGATGTTTGTTGTGTGAAATCATTTCAATTTATTACTTCGGGCTTTATTGTTACTATTAAGTTTTTGACACCTGAGTAAGATGGGGATGTTGGAGAAAAATGACTGACTCTTCTGAGATGATAAAGTTTAAAGCAATTAGCATAATATTACAGGACTGATGTGCATTTGTGAAAGCAAATTAGAATCCTGTACTGTCTTTATTTTGGCTCGGTCAGAGTTGGTACATGCTAGGTTCATTTAGTGGCAGCAATAGTGAAATACAGATATTGATGGTTTATAATGACTGCGGTTTGAGTGACGTTATGGATTGAATTTGTCTACAGGGTCCTCAGATTGGTCAGCAAGCTTAATGCAGGTGGTAAGGGGAGGGTATATATAGGGGGATTGCATAGTGACTGAGGTGCCTTCCTTAACAAATATAATGCGCAGAGTTTCGGTCATAAGAGGGAATGGTATATGCTTGGTATAGACATGAAGGCAGTTGGTGTAATATGCACCCCCTTTGATGGTGTTGCACTTCGTGCTACTATTCTCAAGTCATTATCATTGCTCGTGGCAGGTCACTGAACCATATTCTTAGTAAGTGATTGGATTATCGCTGCCAAGTTGGGAGGAAGTAAGTATTAATATACTAAAAACAAAAAAAAAATTACTTGGGTAGGGCCATAGCTTTATTGGTAGAGGTTTTGAGTGTATGTGAAATGATTTGATATTACTTGTTCCTAAGTTTTATACTGTGAGCACTTGGGGGGGCATGTTGTCTTCAAATGTTTTGTATTTCAGATTATTTACATTTTCTTTTTCTTTGCAGATGGTGGTTTTATGCTGGGTGTTTTAGATGTCTGTGCTACCTAAGGCAGTCGTTCATGATCACTGCAGAGGTCATAGCAGCTGGTGGCCTGACGGATTTGGTCTTCTCAGGAGATGGAGGTTACTACAAAGAGGTCATTTGCTGGAGTTGCAGGAAATGAGGTCACAGATACTGATGAAATTTTACTTACTCATTTCGGTCAGTTTGCATTGTGTGGGGAAGGGATATTTGGTAACTGAGATTGCAGCAGTTTAAGCTTGTTATCTGGGTAATACATTGGGAGGAGGTTTATTAAGGACTTTGATTTTTATTTATGGAATCAAGGAGTGTTGGGGTCAAGCTTTATGACTATTCGTTCTTGCTAGGAAGGTAACGTTTGTGAAGTATCAGTGGTGTAGGAAGGGATAGGTTATTCAGTTTGTATGTTTTAGGTGCAATTTAAGGATAAGTAGATTTCATGGGAGCATTGCAGATAAATGAGTGTTTGGGGTCAAGTTAGCGTCTGCAGTTGGATGCAGAGGTGACGCATTAATAGGGAAGGTTAAAGGGGCATTTAAGGGTAAGTGGTGGATTAAAGAGGTTGAGCTTATGGTAGGTGTATTAGATTGCTCATGAGATTTGTATTGGTGTCAGAAGGGGTTCATAAGTCGATTTAGTTTATCAGTGGGTGGTATTTGGGCAATTCACTGGAATGGCTCTTGGGGCTAGTAGATAGGATTGGTCATGGAGAGTTATAATTTGTTTAAACATTTTAAGGAGGTGTTGGGTTTGGGGGCATAATTTAGGGGGCTCCTTGGGGGGTGATAAGATAGAGGGACATCTGGTCTGGCAATGTTGACTGTTTGGAGTCTTGCTCAGATGTGTGTTTGCCTGAGGATATCAAGTTCAATTT